>NC_135497.1:112016501-112084001 GCF_052857255.1 Amblyomma americanum | reverse complement strand
TTCCGGCATCTGTTTCCTTCTGGACTGCCTTCGTGCATTAGGTCTGACTTCGTGCATTTTTCTCTTGCGTTATACACGTGCTTTAAGATATGCCTTTCCGTGGTGTCGAGACGATTAAGGGGGCTGCTTGTTCGGAACTGAGAGGCAATTTCAAATTCTCGAACATTCAAAACTTGGCGAGTGCATCGGAGGGCGTCGGTCTAAAACACGAAGAGTGTTTTAGATAGCGTGTTACATACACCCGGCGTGTCACAAGGCACTCAGTGTCTCACAGCTAGATGTAGTGTTTCATTTCCCTTTTCTTTAACTATATGGTCATTAGGCCCACTAGCAGTATTGAACAGCTTTGGACCAACATGCAATATAAATACATTTGGCAAGCATTGCCATCGCGATGGCAATACGTATCTAAACATACGCTCATAATGTTACGAACGTGTGACACAGGGCGGCGCAGTCTCCTGGCGTGCTTGAACTACAGCCGACACGGGACACTACTACGACATAAGTCTATATAGCGCTTTCATCTATGGACTTTTGACTGTGTCGATAAACGACCAGACATTTGCGATGCCACATGAGTGCCAGCTGGCCCATGGCGGTGGCCGCTTTAGGTTTTCGGCAGGCTCGATCTTTGGCCGCCTCAGCCGCGCCATTCGACGAGCGCGCAGATCGCGCAACTTCGCTTTCTGCATTGTGCTACGCCGTTCTTTTACGTCTTTCTTTTTGCTCCCTAGGGGTCACTACAATCTCCCACACTGGGATTCGGAATACGGTGTGTGTGTTAGTTTTTTTTCTTTAATGTAGCCTCAAACCGGCGTTTGATTACTTCCAATAATATACACTTATTAAAGAGCTACCGCTGTTTGCCATTTGCCATGAATGGTGGCGGAATGGGGAGTAAGAGTAAAATTTTTTTCACTGCGGGAGCACTGTTATTTCCCGCAGTCGATAATCCGCACAGTTTTTGGGCCTTTTTGAACAACTGGCAACAATCGGCCTACGCCGGTGCAGGTTTGTATTGCAAAATCGGGCGAATTGAGCGCCTTGTAACTTTCGCTCTGAAAATCATTGGCTCGATCGTATTGCAGCACTATGTTTGACCCGAGTTAATGATTCTGGTCTGAGGAGTTATGCTTCACTTCAGTTCAGGGCGAATGAGAGGTGGTTAATTGCTCAAGCAAAAAATGTCATTGTCTGTAATGCCCCTCGCAAATGTCATTGAAACTCAAATCGATAGTTGTTCAAAGACATTAAAGTTGTCTGTGTAGTGACGTAGTTAATTCCTCTTGGTTGCGCGCCCAGCACCCGCGAATTGGCGAATTGCAGATGGTATACAGAAAGGCTTTAGGAGGCGCATTTGATAACATAACTTGAATTCCCGAAATCCGAGCTAGAATATAGGAAAAGCTTACTCTTCATATGCATTTTATTCTTGCTTCTGCTCCTCTTCGGTTTGGTTTAAAAGGCATTTTCTAACACTGATTAGATACACAATGACAGCTCTCCCAGTTTACCCACGCAGCCAGAGGTATTCGTCGCTGAACACCGCCACCTCTGGGCACAACGAATGAAACTGCCTTTTTGTCTCCTTACTGGAGCGCAGTGGCAGTGCTGTCGAATATATAAAGACAATCAGGTCCCAGCAAAACGTACGGCGGCGGCATTTCAGTTATTTGCAAACGTGAGGTCAAGCCCAGATAATAGGAGTACACCAATCAGCAATACAGATTAAATCTCGCAAAGCGTCGGGCGCCTGCGAGAATCCAGCGGTTGCACGCACTACACCGGTTCCCAGTGGCGAGCGGGAAAAGACAAAATAATCTATCAACAAACCCCTTTCCTTTTGTTGTTATACCTACGCGGTCACGGATAAGGTAAAGCGAACTGTGTTACAGCTTTCTGTTATCCACCCCCATTAACACCTTCTCTTCTGTTGCGCCGGGCCGCCGCGCATGTCTCCGCGATTCGCGCCGCCCGCCGCGGCATGCAGGGTCGCGCCGCTGACAGCGTTCGTGCTTTCCATTAGCGGGGCCTGTTCTCGCACTGGACACCTATTAGGCCGATCACGCACCTGGTGGTCCCCGTGGTGCCCCCAAAAGGGGGTGGCGCCGTGCGGCTGGACACAATTATTGACACACTTTTAAATTAATACTGCCCCCCAGCGAAGTCTTGGTGGCCTCGATCGTTGGCCCGCGGCTGGCCGTCGCCTGCTCGCGTTCCCAAGCGCCCCCAAATGGGTTCGCACGCTGGTCGCCGCGCGGGCCAGCGCAGCGTTGGTGCGGCGAAAACGCGCTCGCTGTTCGCCATCGTGCGGCGTCGCGGGTGCGCGCGCTCAGCCTGCACCGGCCGACAGCAGATGTGGGCCGCCCGTGTGAGCGCATGTGTGTGTGCGCGCGCGCACCCACAGAGGGGGAGGAGTGTGCGCGCCGTGGTCTTTAGTCCTGCTTCGATGAGTGCGCGGCGCTGGTTTTGAAACACCGGGGCGACCAGATGGATGAATCACTTTGCGGCCCTGCTTGATTAATGGCGACCGGCAGGCCTAACGGACTCGCCGCGAAGCCCCGGCGGTTCCGTTTGAAGTGCTGCTCGCTCGCTGCACGGCTGCGCGCGTACGTGTAACGTGTATGATGCGCGCGCCTTCTGGTCGTTCGCTCGGCCCTCTGCCTCGAAGCACGTGTATGTCTCTGCTCCACTACGTGCTGTCAGCTAATGGCACTTGGTTTCGTCGGCCGCTTTCAACGCTGCGCTCCCAGCAGCTACCGCGAACGCACGAACTAGAAGCGACTGCGAGGGGTCAGAATGGTGGTCAATAACCCGATCTCAGCCGAAGCGCGATGAACTGAGCCGTCCCTCTTTCTCAAAGATCAAGGTTAACGCGTTAACCAAATCCACTGAATTGAAAGCAGAAACGGGAAGTGCTCATACCGCGTACTGTATGCAGTTACCGTCCCCGCGAAGCACCGCAGATGCGACGACGCCTGTGCGAGTTTTACCGTATAGGCATCAACGGTACTGGAGCGTCCTTTTCGTCGTGGCGCCTGGGGTTCACGACTTCTGTGCATGTAGATACAAACTCAAGCCAACTCAAAGCGGAGAAAGAAATTTCGCCCAGCGGCGTTCGCTGAACTCCCGGCGCCCGAAAGCTAGCTCACGTCCACTATTCTCGGACAAAAAAAATTGAAAATTGGAAAAGTGTAAGATATCGTGATGGAAATATTGAAGGTAATGGTCCAGATATGTAGCAAAATATTTCATTTAAAGCGTTTCCATCGATCGCATCGAACAGTTACTACTGCCACAGAAAACCAAGGAGCAGCACTCCTGACGATAGAGAAAACGTTATAAAAATGCAAGACTTCCGTCGGGTGATCTGCGGATATATTGATTGTTATAGTGAAATCTTACATTATATGAAAGAACTGCGTTTATAAACTGTTTCCCGCTCATAAATTCTTTTGTCCAGAATTGCTTCGTCGACATTTCAGCATCTCTTCCAGTTTTCATTTCTTGGCGCCTGTAATGGCCGACAGCCTACGCCTTATTTCGCATATAAAATCGCCGCCTTGTCCGACCATGAGCTTTTTCAGACACGGGCTTTCACGTTTCTGGTAAAGTGAGGCCAAACCTTGGATTGCAAGCTGATGCATGTCGAGCGAAGAAGGTGCCGCTGACTAGCGTAGGGAAGCGATTTTTCAAGCGGAGAGACCCCATGCTTCCCATTATCACGAAGGCTTGCCTAATCGCTCGGTCGAATGAAATGACCGAAAAATTGTCTTGTCTGCACACTGTCCTGGCGTGGTTTAGTTGTCACGACGAGCGCGCATTTACAAAATCCTGTAGCGAGCTGATTCGCTCCGACAATCGGTGTTGGCAAACTAATTAGCCCCGCTTGAACACCACAATATAGTCGAGCTCACTTACAACGACTGCATTTTTAACGAATGGTCGCTTCTTGTGAACGAGGCTGGTGCCACCGTCAAAATGCGCATTGGGGCAATGACCGCGTCTCAGGTAAAGTGGACACCCAGAGCCGCACAACTCCGTTAGGGCAAACAAACTCTCTCCCGACATGGAAAAACTCGAGCACATAGACCGAAGAGCGAGTCCAAACCACCGTGACACCGCACTGGAAGGAACGTGGTTATCCAGAAAGCAATGAAAAAGCGGAAGTTGAACAATAAATTATCACTGGCCAAGCGCACGCCGATACAACGCGAACGAGTGCGTGCGTGAGTGTTGACTGAACAAAGCGTCTGAAGGAAGGGAAGCACTGTGATCGCGTAAAAGGGGCAGCATTGAAAGCGAAGCTACGGTCGGTGATCGAGAACTTCGAAGGCCCTGTTGGTCCAACCGGTCGCGTGGCATGCGTCGCCTGCTAAACCGGCTCTCCACAATCTGCGCTGCTCACGTGCGAGACAGTGAACCTGATATTAGTGCCTTCATACCTTCAGTGTGCATGTGTGCTGCGCTATAGATTCGTCGCAATATGGGCCCAGAAACAAGAGGTGACACTGTCGAAAACCCAGGTGATCACACGCATGTCAGCCTGTGCGGGCAACACGTCGTTCTGGCCTGACCTGATGTCGCATGGGTGTCTTCTTTGGTGCGGATGATGATGCCGACATCACAGATCCATTTCCTGACGAAGCCATCGTATACGTGGAGCCCTCCCCGACTGCCAGGAATCTGATGAAGACAGTGACGAGAAGGCTGACGTATACGACCAGCTGCCGCGAAGGCTTTAACAGCGATGGTTGTATTGCATCCCCAAAGCAGATTGTTCACATGCAGTCCTGGCGAGGAGCCCATCACCACTCAGGAGAGTTTGGAAAATGCCACAAAGGGGCAGTAAACAGACATGCATAAAGTACATTCAAAGAAATAAACACCTTAATGAGCACTTTCAGCTGTACTATGCAAAGTCCTTTTCCTACGAACATGGGATACAATGACCGTAGTCCGTGAGACCATCAAGTCCGTTATAAGTGGACTCGATTGTATACCTCTTCAACTTAATGAACACCCCTCAAACAATTCTCGGAAGCGAGGCTCGTCCAGAAAGAGTGCGAAATGTGATGGCACCTTCAACAACTGAAATTAAACAAATTCGTGATGATGTGATGGCACCTTGATTAGAACAACAATCTTGAATGTTTAGCTCCTCCGAGAGTGCTGTGTTCATTCGACTGCTGGAGCCGAGATGAACCGCTCTAAAGTTACGGTCTTTGCATTTGATTGGAGGTTGCGTCTGCAGCAACAGCAACAAGTACGCCGCGGTGTTACATTACGTGGCGAGACCGCATAGCGAATCTCTAGCGTCTTGCTCTATCTTCTTTCACGCACCGTTTTTCAGTGTTTAGTATAGGACTACTGCTCGTAATTTGTTGTTGGAAACTAAATGTTTGTCATCCCTTACAAAAACTTCTTTAGACAGTCTATAGACTCTCCATATACTTGTGTCTATAAAGTCTATAGACTCTTTATAGATGAACCCTAAAGAACAGTCTATAGGCAATACAAATCCTATAGACAGCCTATAGACAATCTATAGATTTATGTTCATGCACTTTTAGTAGACTTGTCTATAGACAACCTATAGACTATTAATAGGCAAAAATATATAGGAGGGCAATAGAGTCTAAAGAAGTCTATAGACTGTCCATAGACCATTTTTATAAGGGATGTTTTGCAGATTTTCATTGCGCCAGGCTTTATATTCAACTCTTTCAGGGAGCATACGCAACTTTTGTGCACATTAGACGTGATTCGATTCCGTGCGGCCCGACATTTCGTGGAGTAGTTCAGCTCGCCGCCGCATCGTGGCGTCGATTTCGTGAAATTCACCGTTATATACGTGCGTCTTCCGCCGTTTCCCGTCTTGGCCCGCATGATGAAACAGCATTTTTAACGAATTATTGCGACAATGTAGGCTTCCTTGGAGATCGATGACAGAGAAATTTTCTTGCAGGAGTCGTAACCGGGATTATGATGGTGGCTGGGGTGGTGATGACGATGATAATGATGAGCTTCCTGCGTTCATCCCCGTGCCTGGACGTGCTCTCAATGAAAAGTCGACGAGTACGATAGCCTTAATTTGTCTGCATATTTGCCGCCGCAACAGAATGCTCTTTAAGGAAACTTTATAATTTCTGGATATGAAGTTTCCGTACAAAGGTGCGATACAGTGCACAGGGGAGGAAGGCCACGCACACGTCAAGTGCAAAACTTCGGGACCCGGGTGGCAAGGAGCATCACACAAAACCTATCGTAGCTTTACACATCGCGTACCGGTTTCAGGCCGGATATCGATGGTCGGTTGCAGGAAACCTTTGCTTCGATAAAGACCTAGACTCTGGCGTCTTCCGGCGCATACAGCGTTTCAAAGACTTCTTCCGCCGCCAAACAGGTACAACACAGCATTGTTTTTTTTTTCGTCATTGTCAATGAGAACACCAAGTTGTACGTGGGAACAGCAGCAATATCAAAACGGTCCTTCCTTCCCGACACGGGAGGTCTGGCGAACGGGTGCGCGTTGATGAAATAAAATAACGGGGCAGCCATCGACGCTCTGGAAGCGCACCCGTCGCGGCGTGAAAAGGTCCGTTGCTCCCTTCGCGCGGACACCCATCTGCTGCGAACCCGCCGTCTATTTCGTACTTCGATGCGCGCGATCGGACGTGAGAAAGGGCCATTCAATTTTTTAGATAAAATGAGGGTTCGGACCGCGCTCCCCCGGTTACTTAGTAGAAAAATTCCCCTCTCGCCGGACGCTAACGGGTTCTCGCCGTTCCGGTTTCGTTCCGCCATTTGTTTCCATCGAATTTCCCAACTTCTTGGCGAAAGTGGACACTGAGGCTTCCGTTAAGGGCTAAACTGCTGAGCGTCCATTCCGATAAATAAATAAACATGCTGCGGGCATTCTTCACTCCCTGGGATTTGCCGGACTTTACAAAGGAAAACCGACAAGAAAGCGCCGGCTTGAAATAAGTGAAGCGACTACAAGCCGTAGGTCTAAAAAATAAATAAAAAGTGAATTCTTCGACAGAAGACCTAACATCCATCGCTCGCGTATACATATAGTTTTTGAAGCGTTACGGCCCCAATTAGTACTTCATGGACATCGTTAGTGCATTACTCAGTAGCAATATTATTTGACCAATATGCTGAAGTGAACTGATGATGGTGATGATTTTACTTTAATGCCGCAAGGGCGGCTTGGCCTAAGGAGGAGGAGGAGGAGGAAAACTTTTATTTCTATTTACAGTGAGAGGTCGATGGGGCCAGCCGGAAGGGCCCGTCCCTTACAAACACTAGGAGGGAGCCCTAGTCCGGGATCCCTGTAGCTTCCGCAGCGGCTCGGGCTCTAGCTACCAATGCCTGTTGGGCATGGAGTTCGGAGCAGCCGCGCAGGGCAGCTTCCCAGGCCTCTCGAGTGGGGTGGAGGTGGGGTGGGTAGGCAGGATTGGAAGGGCATGCCCACACCATGTGGTAGGTGTCCGAAAACTCCTCCTCACAGTGTGGGCACGCGCCCGAGAAAGAAGAATTGAAGTACTTAAGTACTGCCGGGCACAGTACAGTATTGGTATAGAGGCGGAGAAGCCAGCGCTCTAAGAGCGCCATCGCTAACGTGTTCTTTGCTTTGCGCGAGGCGAGATCAAAGGCCCAACTTTTCCTGTTGGTATTTACACCGAAGAAGCCCACCACCGGCGATGGCATATCGTCACCTTTGTGTTCTTCGTGCAGTGTTTGTGGCGGTCTCCGCGAACACTGCACGAGGAATACAGGGGTGATGAGACGTCGTTTTTTCGCGGCGGAACCGGATGTCTCGGAGGAAGTTTCACGGTTTCATCGATATCTTCATGACACGGAACTTGGCAACAAATGGTGACAAGGACCGATAGGAATGATTCCTCGGTGCTTACACGGCACATGAAGTGCACAGAACTGTGCCACGAATGTAGACGTTTTAGTCCGATAACACTACTAGGCAGACGTGGGCATTTGACCTCAAAAATGTGGACCTCACCTCAACCTCAAAAAGAATTTGCCGACCTAGCTCACTCAACCTCAACCTCATCAGTTGAGGTTGAGGTCTCCTTAGATGCCCTCACCTCACTCTTACTGGGGCCACTGCTGACCTCACTCAACCTCACCTCAACCTCAAATTGTGAGGTTGAGGTCGGCTGCTCGACCTCAGAAAACAAACGAAAAACAAAACAAAAAGCGATTAAGGAGTTTTTCAGTTAAAAACAATTCTGACAATCCTGTGAGACCGGAAAGCCAAAATGATGATGGTATTATTTAATAATGTGTGTACAGACACTATTGATGTGCACGCAATAGTAGAAGCTTATTATCTGAGGTGAACTCTAAGAGAGTATATGGCCTGCGGGCAGGTGTACGTGTACCACCAGTACGTCGGTGAGTACTTTATATGTGTCAATATTTGTCGACCTGCTTCGTGTATACTTGTTCGTATTGGAAACCTCTCGCTCTTTCACGCACGAATAGGCAGTTGACAAACACAGCCCTTCTACACCATCTACCAGATTTTGGGAGGAGGGTGGAGGTATTCACGATAATCTTTACAGGCTTGAGAATAGTTACCGAATATAAGGAAACTGGTCGTCGATGTACTTTCCAATGCGATGGTATGCAGACGCATATTAGTATATTTCAATTTTCTAGCTCTATTTTCTAGAAATGGGCTTGGGCAGGGCATGTGATGCGAAGGCAAGACAACCACCACTTCCCTACAGGTGGCGATGGTATTGGTCTCGAAATACTGGGAATTCTCCGATGACTCGGTGAACCCGCGGCATTTTGAAAGAAATGGCTAGATTATGTCTTCGAACACTGTGCCAACTATTAATATCACACAGTCCAAAACAACTGGCCTAGAGTGGGGAGCGTGAACCGCTCTCTGTCAAGAGCACCATGGCTCTCCGCTCAAATTTCCCCGCAGCGAAATCTCTCCCCTCCCCCCCCCCCCCCCCCCCCCCCCGGGAGAAAAAAAAACCGCGTAAGTACTCATACTCCTCAACAGAATTCTGGGTACCATTTCGTCAACCAGTCTGCGACAAGCTGCTTTAAGTCAATCACTTGTTTTCCTTCAAAATTGAAGGAAACCAATGGTACGCCAATGGTGTACCAGCATCCTCGACGTTTTTTACCCACGAGCACCGCCCGACCATTCTGCGAAGCCGTTTAAGGTGAACGATGGGTCTCTGCAAAATAGTTAAAGGAAAGATAACGTGTAGTGCCTGGTCGTCTTCAAGGCAGGCCGCCAACCTAACTGATCCCATACGAGAAGAGAAAAAAATGAATGAATAGAAACATAAAAAAAAATCGCACACTAAAAACGGAAGAGAACAAAAGTGTGCCCCATTAAACGTCATATTAGAAAGTTTGAAACGGCGACTCAGCACAGCGCTAGCATGTAATCAGTTCCATTTCCACATTTTCATTAAAAAAAAAGGAAAAGGAACCAGGTACCACATCACCATACACTCATTATAGTTTTGCACTTTTTCACCGCTGCAACACCGCTATGCTGGTGCGTTCGCCTCGTGTTGCGGTGTTTCGGCACAATAAGCTAATTTCCAAGAAGGAACAAGGACCCGAAGACCAAAAGAGAGCTTATTCGGAAGGATAAAAAAAGTGAAAATTTTCATCCGCTTGCATTACGGAGCGGGAATATACAGATTAGTGCGAGATTCGAAAGGGGAAGTCACCGATCAAAAGCTTTGACGGTGTTATACAGGTTTTTCAGGCTTCGTGCTTCTTTAATCAACTCTGCAGGTGTCCTTGTTAGGAGCCACTTGAATCACATTCTCTCGCCTGTGCCGACTATGTAATGTACCGCAGGATCTCCTTCATTCGACTGCAAGGCAATAGCCATGACGTCAGCCCCGGCAACGGGCATGAACACGAAGCAGTCTTGCTTGGGGCCACCCGCGCGTCGACGAATTTATTGTGTACTTGTTGGACTGAACTTATTTGTTTGCGGCATCAAACAAAGCTACCGCTGGTCAACGTGGGTTACGTGCTTTGCGTGCTCCCGGGAGTGTGAGCCGGCCGGCAGACAGCCGGGTGCTACGCCAGCGGGGCAAGGGGGAGGGAGAGTGGGGTGCTGTGACAGTAACACTCCTTCCGGGAAGACCAGAGAGGTGCGTCTTCCTGTAGGCTCGGACAGAACGGACATTACGGCGCAGCACCGGAAGCTAAGAGGGAACTGTGGCATCCGGTTGTCCACACAGGGAAACCGAACACCAAGCGTCATTGCGTGGACACTGCAGTGATGCGCTGCAACTCCGCTTCGGAAGCGGCACTCGTCGAAGTAAGGCGTGACAACTGTAAAAAGTTGTCAGGGTGGAACCAGCGGAACACAGACTAGCCCAACTAGCCCAGCAATTTACGCTCCTGAACTGTAAAAAGTCTCGACCTCACTGAATGACGACCTCACTCAACCTCAAACTCACGCATGAGGTTGAGGTTTGATTTGCTGACCTCACTCACAAAATTTCTAGCCGTCGCCGACCTCACCTCACGATGTGAGGTTGAGGTCATTTTGAGGTTGAGGTCGACCTCATGAGGTTGCCCACCTCTGCTACTGGGCGCATTTTGTGATTTCGGGCATATGTATACCTCCTTGAAGCCTGCTTTGTGGCAGGCGACCCACCTGCCCATCGGGTTGTGGGCAACCTGCCAGGTGTGTGCACCTGGCAGGCCTTCACCTGGGTGAAGGCCTTCAAGGTAAATGCCTTCAGGGTAAAGGCTTCTATAGGTAGAAGGCCTCTATGGTAAAGGCCCGATAAAACACGATATTCTGCACGATGTTCCGCGCTTAGCCATGCCGAACCCTTTGCTATTTTTTTAAGTGTCTCCACGGCGCAGCAGTTGCCGCCAGAAATTGCAAGGCTAGTCCCGCAAGTATACCCAGCAGCAACCTCTACCGCATGCCGAGCATCAGGCCATGGGAAAGCTTGTATATACCCATTGGAAAACCTGTGGGTGGCACAGGGGGTCGAACTCTGCATCTCCCGCATGCGAAACTGATGCTCAAACGACGAGCTGAAGAAAAATTTTGCGACGCACACACTTGCACAACGCAAATATATACAAAGCCATACAAGCCACAGCACAAAGCAAAATTTCTTAACTTCTCAAAATCACGCGGTGCACTGCCAACGCAAAGAGGACCAAAACAAAACTTAGTGCTCCATAAGCACGCGTACTGATAGCCCCTTGTCTGCTTGTAAGTGTTATTGCTCAGCTTCTCGCTTTCTTTTTTTTTTTTTTGCTGGGGATTGAAGCGTGAGCCGCCTCTTCACTATAGCATAGCGCAGCCAGCAGGGTCTCTCCTTTATGGTTGCACGGTGGTCAAATCTGATTACGGCGCAAAAAAAAAAAAAAGCGCTCCGAGGCAGCTGCCCTAAAGAACGCCGAGGCTTTCCCAAAAGAATCGGGGAGAACAAAGGCAGCCGAGGGCAAGGTTTCCCTGTAGCGGCACTTGTCTCCTCGTGACGACAACGAGCGAGACGCCACGAGCATGATGGAAGATCGCGCCGCCGCCTCCGGAACATGCAGAGCATCTCATTAATCACCGCCTCATACGCGCACGCACACGCACACACGCAGTGCATTCTGCGACTAAATGTTTGCACCGGCGCAGCTCTGGGGCCCTGTTGCCGCCGAAGGGTCGGGGAGGGCGCCTCTTTTTCTCCGGTCGGCTACGCCCGCTCCCTGCGGCTATTGTCCGCGCTGGAGTAGAGTCGACCTGGGAACACGACCCGAACTGCTCCCGAGCGCTCAATGCAGTCAGCCCGCTTAGGCGTGCGGCACAATGTCAATGGGCGCAATGCCTAATCGATCCATCTCGCGCGGCTTTGTTACGCGGTGCTGGCGGCCAATTCCGCCACGGCCCGCGGTAGTCCAGTAGTCAGTTCCCCGCCGGAGCAGCGGCGCGGGGACCGTTCGCCCTCCTTTCCCCATTTTTTGCGCCCAAAACTATTTTAAATGCTTGCCGCGGGCGCAACTCGGAGGCCGCACGCGCGCTGCCGGCGAGAGCACCGTTACGGAGCGCACCAGACGGCCCTGTGTATACACTGCGCGCGCTTTTGCACGTTCGCTTTCTTTCCGGCCGACGTGCGCCGAAGACGTCGCCAAAAGGGCGGCCATGTACGCCAGGATCGCTCCTCAAAGACGCCATTCACTTTCAAGGCCCTGATGGTCACCCGCTTGATGGATCACTGCGGGACGATGCGAGCGCGCGCATACATACGTGTGCGGGCTGGGAACGCCTCGAAGAAAGCGAACCCTTTTCTTTTGTCGATATGCGGGTAATGATCGTCCACGGTGGAGGCTCCCTGGAGCAAAGGGTGCGACGCCTTTCAAGACAACAAGAAACAAGCGGGCAAGACAGGTAAGAAAGACGGCAGAAACTGTAGTAAAGGGGGTCTTTGTGTCGCGCGAGTCAATATACTGGTCTCAGCAAGTCGCACTTTTTGTGCATATCCGAGTGCGCGCCTATGGGTGGGCAGCGCGATGAAATTTGAGCGATGAGGTAACGAGTAGTCAGGGCCGTGCCTCGCTGCCTGCGTCCCGCATGCGTATCTTTCCGCCGCAGCAGCTGCTGCCGTCGAACGCAAACACGACG
The DNA here is from genome assembly GCF_052857255.1 of Amblyomma americanum. Lineage (NCBI taxonomy): Eukaryota > Metazoa > Arthropoda > Arachnida > Ixodida > Ixodidae > Amblyomma > Amblyomma americanum. The sequence continues at coordinate 112,071,340 of NC_135497.1, read as the reverse complement.
CTCTGAGGCTTTTATAAGGTGCGCTTTTATGAGTGCCAGTCAGTGAGCTGGTGGCGTTTTGTGACGCGCCTCAGCGGCGGCCTGCGGTTTTGTCCCAGCATACAGCGGGACAGATGGCTCCGGTGAAGGCTTCGCACGAACGGGGCCTACTTCTCCGGCGAACATTTTCATGTGCAAATGCAGGGCACGCCACTAAAAGATGAAATAGCGTCATGAAAATTTACTTGAGAAGGCTCCGATCTTGTATGCAGGGCTTGAGACACCATATATATAGCAATGCAAGCGTATGATTTAGGTATGCATTAGGCACGCGTCACCGCTTCAACAGTAAGCAAAGTACTTAACAAAATATGCGTTCAATAGAAAGTACAACTCCAATTTCCAGAGGTGTTACAGGAACAATGAAATAACTACAGTCTGCGTCACCCTCGTGTGGAGTGTTCGAGCATTGTGTTCCAAGCAATAACAACTTAAATTAGAAAGCAACCCATGGTTCCCGGGCAAAGTTCTCGTCATCACCTTGCTTGCAAGTCGATGGGGCTCTATAGTTGAGCGCAAGCGTTGCCTTTAAACCGTAAAAGCTGTGGCAAAGTTTCGGTTTTATGCGGTAAATAGCGACGTTGTAGCGCTCTACACAAGGGTGACGCGGACTGTGCTTTTCACTGCTTAGCACGATCCCAGTTTAACTCATGCAGTGCGCTTGGGCCGTGCGCAGCCACTAATTCTCCTCTAGCGAAACCTCACCACCCTCCCGGAAGTTGCTGCTATTCAGCGCATCATTAAAAAAACCGACGACGTGGTGGCCTTAAGGTGCGATTGCAATAGGTGAGAGCGTAGACTGGACGCACTCAACGTACAGTTCCCCAATCGTCGACTGCGCTCCCCTTCCTTGAACACGCGAGAGGTGTGGTTGTGCTCTTCGGATGGCCGCTGCGTCCGACGTGGCATCGAAGCAAAGTGGTGCAGGAGTAGAGACACTTATAAAGCTTGTGCTTCTCATCGTCTGCCACTTTAATTTGATGCACACATGCAACGGGCACACTGACGCTCTGAAGAGAGCAGCCATGCCCCTCACGTGTTCAAGCTAGGAAGTGGACGGCCCTGCACGTGCCCAACATTGTCGTAGGTCAGGGACACGCCAGACCACATCGTTTCTGAAGGATAAGTGGTTTCAGGTTTTCCTTCAACGAATTTCAGTATATAGGTGCGCTAGTCGCCATACTTCCCGTGGTCTCCCTACAATAAGCAAAAAAAAGAGAGTTCTCGTGATCTCCCTACGATAAAAAAAAGGGAATAACGTGGCATTTGAGGCCACTTCATGCTTTGTTGTTTTCACTCTGAGTATAGTAGAATACAACTTAAAAAAAAACAGCAGTTGGTAACAATCGGTCACGGTCCGCGGCGCCCTGTACCCATTCCGCTGATCAATCACAACAGTGAGCAAAATCAGTTTTTAATGTATGACAATATCAAACAAGCCAGAGGCATCAAAATTATTGAGCCTTTAATTTGGTCTCGTGATTAGCTTCATGAGTAGGTTACAAGAAAAAGATTTAACAACGGTCTACTTAATGTGACAAGGGAATTTTGTTGGGCGCTCCTGAACGTGAGTGGAGCTTCACTGCAGACTTGAGTCGCATCCGACTACTATAGCATGTAACGGTCATCCGCATTCGGTGACAATATGCCGCAGAAAGGCCCCACCGTCAGCTGCATATCAACATACAAGCTCCTGGCAAGCGTCCCACGGGTCTCCTTCATTCAAGACTATACAATCGCCTGGGTGCCCATCTAGCGTACACCTTCCGGATCTGACTCGCCATGCAGGACCTGAGGAGCGGCTCCAACACCGATCCAGTTGCGATGGCAACCTGAATGCGTCTGCTGGGTTTCACGTATCACATTTTCCACGGCTACGATGTCTTTTTTTTTTTTATAGAAGTCGTGCCCAGTGCTACATCCGAGCAAGGGGAAGCCTCCGCACAACAGTGATGCCGTTCTTGAACTTTTCGGTCTATTCATTCACCTGCGTATGCCTAATACAGCTGCATGCTGCCGTATTCATTGGCCTTTAGACAGTGAATATCGGTAGATATGGAGGCTTCACTGCAGGAGAGACCTCACGGCATTTCGCTGGATCTGATTGCCTGGTGCAGAGGCAAGGGCGTCGCCATCTTACCGAGTGCATTTTTTCAGGCTAGCATGCCTGCCGCAGGAATGCTATGGACGTCGATAGGAAGCTCCAGGTGACCACCTCGCTAACCAAGCGCACAACAGTGTCGTTCGTGTGCTTGGTCTTTAGTGCAACTGTTTCGGTCTCGTCTGTTACTGATCAACTCCTCAACAGTGGAAAAATTCAGGAAATAAGAGGGGAGATTAATGCCTATCTGGTAGAATTGTGGCAATGACTGAAAAAAAAAAATTACGGCTCAATGCACAAAAAACGAAATACATAGTATTCAGGCCCATCAACAAAAATCCAACTGATATTTAGGTAATATTCGAAGACCATTACTTGGAAAAATTGCAGGTCCATAAGTTCCTTGGAGTATGGTTCCACGAACATTTGCCTTGTAATTTTCATGTCAATCACCTCATTTCGGAACTCGCGCGTACCGTTGGATGCCTAACCAAAGTATCCTATATTTTACCTTTATGGTTGAAAAGATCTATTTATTACACGTTGTTTTATTCCAAATTGTTGTATGGCATGCTTGTGTGGGGTACTACCACCAAAGGTAATTATGAGAGAATATTAATTCTGCAGAAGCGCGTACTTCGAATCCTTGAAAACTACAAAGGCCCAATAAAAAACCTAGCCACGCAACCCCTTTTCTCCAAACATAACATCCTTCCAGGTATAAAAGTATACAATTTAAGGCTAATGCAATATATTTACAAAAAACAGTTGTACACTGAAGAAATCTGCCATACTTCCTCGAAATATGAAATTAGAAATCCTAAAAGAGAGATTAAAACATTTAGAACTAACTATGGCAAACAGGGTATGGACTACCAAGTAGCCAAAATACTTAACCTACACGAATCTGATATTGACTTCAGCCAGCCAATCAGAGCTTTTAAATGAACATATCAAGAATTATTGTTCTCCTCAAAAATATATTTAGAGCCATGAATAAACTACAAGAGTCCATAAACCTCTGTAGATGGCTATCATGTAGTCTGTAGCTGATATTCTGTTTTTGCACCACACAATATAAGGCTCAATTCTACCGGATGGTATTATTAGAAACTCTCACTAACATACTTTTTTACTTCCTTGATTTCTGAGAACTGTTACTTTCGGCTGTACATGAATGTATCTGTACCCTTTTTCCTTAACAAAATCCCCTAAGTGTACTTGTGTTGTATTGCTTTATTGTATTGTTTAACTGCTGTACTCGTATTGTATTTGATAGTGCGGGAATATGTTTGTGCTATTGTAACCGCGTAAGTGTTTTATGTAGAGAAAATGTGATTCTGCTGCTGCAGGCTGTACGCAATTGGGGGCTAAGGTCTCGTCAGGCTTCCGAGCCTTTAGCCTTACGCCACCCGCAGGGATTAATTGTATTACTTCCTGCAAATAAAGTTACTTACTTACTTACACTGCATAAAAGAGATCATCTGTATGAAGCCAGAAATATAGGCAAGAAGTATATACACTGAAAGCTTTTGGGGAGGACCGTTATACAAAGCAAACACATTCAAAAATTCCCAAAACAGGCTGGTCGAAAACAGAAAGAACATCTTTTCGGAAACTTGAAAACTGTCAACCGCGGCGGATGACAGTAATTTTGAAAGCCATGCTAATTTTCTAACCAATTAACTAAATTTAGTAATTTACTTTTAATTCCACATAGTCTGGTCGTTAGGGCTAATGGCGAGTTCGAAGCCACGAACAAGACTATGTCATATTCTTGCAGCAAGCTTCTCTGCATGCATACTGCAAGAAAGATTGTCACTCTCATCGCCAACTGCTTCACCGTCGTTATTGAAAATGATGAAGCAAAGGGTCCCGCCGCGGTGGCTCAGTGGTTAGGGCGCTCGACTACTGATCCGGAGTACCCGGGTTGGAACCCGACCGCGGCGGCTGCGTTTTTATGGGGGAAAAACGCTAAGGCGCCCGTGTGCTGTGCGATGTCAGTGCACGTTAAAGATTCCCAGGTGGTCGAAATTATACCGGAGACCTCCACTACGGCACCTATTCTTCCTTTCTTCTTTCACTGCCTCCTATATCCCTTCCCTTACGGCGCGGTTCAGGTGTCCAAAGATATATGAGACAGATACTGCTCCATTTCCTTTCCCCCAAAAACCAATTATTATTATTATTATGAAGCAAAGGAAATTGCATGCGATAAACAACGCAGGCAGATCGAATTGAGGGGACAATTAATGGTTCCCTTCCGCGACGTGAGGTCAGCTTTGCGCATCACTTCGCGAATGCGTATACTGTTGTTTCTTTCACCATCACATAACGCTTAACAAAACCATAAGATCGCAATGCGAAAGCATTTGAGATCCCTCCAGGGCAAGTACTCCTCCTATGTCGCCTAAGTCCGGCCATATGCAGAACCGGCAAGTTGTGGTGACGTGACTAGGTGGCACGTGGGTGACATTGCTTCTCTGGAGATTTCTCGCTCACGACCACGAGGACACGCCGGGTTTTTCGCTGAACGGGACGCTTAACACTATCGCGTTTACAGCATCAGGTCTTCTCGCGCTGCAGAGCTTTAGATAACGACTTTTTCTTCGTTTCAGAAACTGACATGGCACAGCCTTGTCCGTGGCTACGAACTTACCCTTGGCTCTAACCACCATAATGCGCTAACTAAAGAGACAATTAGTATAACTCTTAGTTTATTGTCTAGTAAATTCGTATTTTCAAAATTACTGACGTCCGCCCCGTCTGACAGTTCCTGAGAAGTTATTGTTTCTGTTTTGACCGCCCTATATTAGGAAGTTTTGAAGTTCTCGGTGAAACACCCGGAATAAGATGTTGAGAAAAGAAGGCAGAGATCAATCCTGGAGATATCACCTGACGCGCTATGCCGGGTGTTTCACCTAGCTTGTTCTGAAATATTTAAAAATGGGCTTTTTGAGATAGAAGGCTGTTTTTTTTTTCGGCATATCATTGTCAGCGGTAGAGCGCATCAGAATACAGCTAAGGCGTGCTAACTGGTAGGCTGGTTAGCTAATATGGAGAAGTTAATTTTTTAACTAATACTGTAAGTCTCCTTGTTTATTTATTTATTTAGAGGCGCGCAGCCCAGCGAGGTAATATCCATGTCTTGGTTTAAAATTTCTAGTACGCAGTTTTCCTCTCCGCGATGTGGCCCAAAAAATATTGGCTGCGTCGCTCAAAAATTCACGCACTTTCGAGGAGCTTGCAGGCAAAGCAACCCCTCCAGAGCACTTAACTTGCCGAAATAGACAAAATTTGTTGGGCCCACAACGGCGAGGGCAAACACGTTTTCCAAATTCCAAATACTGATATTGGTATTACCGTGGGCTACACGCCTCTCAATAAATAAGAAGACTAATGGTAATAGTTAAAAAGCGTACTACGCCGCCGCTGTGGCTCAGTGGTTATGGTGTTCCGCTGCTAACCCGAAAGACGCGGGTTCGATCCCGGTCGCGGCGGTCGAATTTCGATCACGGCGAAATGCTAGAGACCCGAGTATACTGTGCGATGTCAGTGCACGTTATAGAATCCCAGGTGGTCAAAATTTTCCGGAGACCCACTATAGCGTCCCCCATATCCTTAGTCGCTTTGGGACGTTCAACCCCATAAACCAAACCAAGCCAAAAAGTTAGCTAATGTTAGTTAACCAGCCTTAGTTAACACACGTTAGCTGTTTTCTGACGTGCTACACCGCTGACAATGTTGTGCCGGAAAAAGCGCTCTTCCAACTCAAAAAGCCCATTTTAAAAATCGCAGAACGTCTTAGGTGAAACAACCGGTATACGTCTGCTCCTTTATCACCTCACTGCCTGCTTGTCCTCCATTACGTTGGCTCAGTTCTGCGTGCACCGTCGCTTTAAATACGGCCATGCTGAGCGAGAGACCCTTAGCACCATGCCATGCTCGCCCAGGGCAAGCATCAATTACAGCAACGTAAAAACAGCAATGCACATTATCAAAAGCTCCAGAATAACTTCAGTTGTCAATGATGGCACGCCTACAAAACGAAACCGCGATCAAAACACGATCATGCGACATTAGATCAGTGATTATTAGGTAAGTTGACGATTACCGAGCAGTAACAAGCTGGCCCGAGTGATATGGTTCCAGCAAATGATCATGGTCGCGATAATTTTTTGTAGTACTCAGTATTTTAATCAATAACGCTCTTGGGAGCGCGTCGAGTGATTCCCTCGGGGGACTACAAAATAACACTGTGCGGAATTTCTATCGCGAATGGACACGAGATGGAACGCAGCAAAAAATTCTCTTGACGTCTGCTTCTTAGTTTTTGTCCTTCGCGCGATGGCATCATTACGAGTTGAGGACAGAGATGCCGTTTTACAACGCGCACGAGTAGCGCAATAGTAAATCTGCTGGACCTTAATCAGCGGCTTCTCATGCAGGCCGCTAGGTGGCGACGAATGCTCTGGAGTTTAGAATAGCGCGCAGACCGACCAGCAGAGAGAAAGAGAGAGGATAACAAAGACAAAAGGCAGGGGTGCCGACCTGTCACCGCGCAGGGGATGCAGGAGATACCAGTAAAACTGGAATGGCAAGAAAATGGCATCAGAATATGCACCCACGTGCAGAAGATCTGATAACAAAGTAAGAGTTAAGCCATGCAGATGTGATTAGCATTAAAATCTTGATAATGACTTAAATGTCTTCTTCACTGGCACCTATAGCTTAGATGTACCTAAATGCAAAGATTAAGTCACTTCTCAACACAAAGGATAGAAACACATGCTTACAAGGAATGACGTACGAGAAAAGTGTTACTCGCGAGTGCCTACATAGGGCATGTTTACTTCTTCAAAGCACGCTGGACGTTGGGTACATACATTAAGGCGATACGATCAGGCATTTCGCATCCCTTGTTCTGTCCATTTTCGCTGATGTAAAAAAACTTACGTCAAAAGTAAGGAAAAATAACGAAAGAACATGGGAAAATGCTGTCACCAAACAAGTTATAGGGAGGCGAACATAAAATAAATGTAAAGTGATAATCGTGCACGTAAAAGTCATAGCATACACACGTTTAAGTGAACTGACCAACAACAAGAGAGAGAATGAAAAGAAGGTAGGCAGCTTGAAGGAACGAAACAGCGCAACTAAAACAAAGGACCAGGGATGATGTAAAACCAACTAGCCCATTATGCTATGTTGCTACAAGGTAGGCAAGGAGATTGGATAGAGAGCTCGCGATTATTGCGTGATACAAGGGGCAATTTCACACTTTCTGCCCTATAAATTTATCTTTTGTTTTTACAAAAAAGGCCATCATAATCAACGGAGCTGTATGATTCATGTTGCGAAGCGTCTTTACCTCCCAAAACCCTGATTCGCATCTACAGACTTTAATGAGCAAACATTTTTATTTTTTTTGCTGGCGTTCTTTATCAGCAGGTCAGTGACAAAATGCAAAATTAATTCGATGTAAAATGGCGACACGACGAGCAGTGAGTTCTGCGCCCGTCGAAGAAGTCTGGTAAGCTATCCTAACTCTAATTTGTGTGGTCTTTGCGGGGATGACCACGGAGCCCGAAGAACTATAGTAGGGTACATGAGCCGTTGGTGTAGACGTGCACCCGGTTTGCATGGTGCTCATGGAAATATTCAAGGGTGACTTGTTTTAGTTCTATCGGTGATAAATCGATCTTCTTCTTGATTCCAGGTATTGAAAGAAGCACGCGGGGATTGTGCAGGCTCCAAAGTGGCGAGGACAGAGGCGGCTGTAAACTAGGACGGTAGAATGGCGCGATGGGCATCAATGTCGTTTGTAAACGATGTGCGCGGCCTGGTAATAAACAGTCCATGAACATCTGGTCGCGGAAATCCGACAACTACATCACTGTGCCATAAATAAAGGGCACGACATCATCTACCAATGGCTACCGGGGCACAGCGGCATAGCAGGTAATCACCGCGCGGATGACGTCGAGCGAACTGCTCACCATGACAGTGATATTGTGTAAATCCCCTTTTCGAGATCAGATGCGGCGGGCAAGCTTCGCGCTCTTGCGCGGGACATCACGCTTGCCGCGTGGAATTCCGGCCAATTTTCCAATTCACGCTTAAAAGCCTCGGACCCAGATCTGAAGCATCTGCTTCCATCCGGCCTACCACGACTCTAAGAAACTTTGCTTTGTCGCCTGTGGCTTGCATGGTGTTGCTTTCACCAACCATTACTCGTTATTAATCTGTATGGCTGACAGCCCTGCAAGTGCCATCTGCGGGTATGGCGAGACTATATCCCACATTCTTAGTGACTGCCCTGCCTATAGTGCCGAAAGGCGGTCGCTCTGCCGTGCGCTGGAGCGTCTAGATTCACGCGCACTGACAGAAATGAAGGTTCTCGGCCACTGGCCGCGGCGATCGTCGGCGCTAAAGGCCTCCAAGGCACTGCTCCGCTTCTTGCGAACTTCTGGCCTGCACGATAGGCTGTGTCTTTTACGAACGCTGACTTCTCATAGTGACTCTCCTTTCTCTTTCATTTTTTATCCCCTCACCCCTTTCCCCCTGTGTAGGGTAGCAAACCGATTATTGTTGTTGTTGTTGTTAGCCTATCAAAAGATGGCACATACCCACACTGGGGGATCGGCCAAGAATCGGGTGGCTATTCACCTGAACGCAGTTAACAAAAAGGAAAAGCACGTGGGAGCGCAACACCGGTGAATTTTTCGTCATGAACAGAAAAGGGATGAGTGTTTTGATTTTAAAATTTTAAGAATAATAATAAAGAGAGGGATTAAATATTAATGATTTAGTCAAAATGTAATAGTTGATAGAAAAGAAAAGGTTGGAACACTTAGCAAGGCAGTCGGTGAGATTCTATCAGGAAATTTTGAACAGCGGTGCAAACAGATCTGTGGCGGAACCCAAATGTGGAGGCGCCAAATGATAGCAAGAGCGGGCTGCTCAAACTAAGGCCAAGATGCTGCAAGGGCTCCTCCAGCAACCTTTTTCTCAGTGAGTTGAATCGGCGACAATACAGCCAAAAATGTTCAATAGATTCTGGCTCACGGCAAAATGCACAAAGGGGAGAGAGCGCCAAACCCGACCTGTGTAAATAGAAATTTAGAGGGGGGATGCGGCAGCGCAGCCTCGTCAGTGATACTTCAAGCTGCCGAGAGCAACAAATTTTCCTGTTCCAATAATATTTAAGGTGCTCATAATCCGCCGATGTTAAAAGTGATGTGTCTTGCGTGCTTAAAAACGCACGTCGCCGAAATCTAGATGCTGTAATGTAGGCTGTAGCCGGGATGATTGGCAACACGGGACCGCTGAGGGAAGCCTTTGCGAGATTATCAGCAATCTCATTTACTGTTACACTGCTGTGGCCGGGAACCCATACTAAATGAACAAGGCTCAAATGCGGAGGAAGTAGGGATAAGAAAGTTGATAAAATGGGACCGTCAACCTGTGCAGCGAGGGACGAACACAAAGTTAAAGAATCAGTAATTACTGCAACTGCTGTAATAGAGGGGTCTAGCTTGCGTAGAGCAAGTACAACTGCTAGAAACTCTGCTTGAAAAATAGGGGTGAAATCTGGAAGGCGCAGAGAAAAGGACCAGTCTAAATGCGAGCAAAATATTCCCACACCTGCTTTTTCATTGCATTGCGATGCATCAGTGGCTATTGCTATATCTGTAGGTAGGGTCCTCAGATGATCTTCTAGAAGACCATTTAGAATACTCGGTGGCAAAAGTTTTGCATTTTTTGGGAATATGTCGTCGAAAACAATGTGGATAGTGGGCCCATTCCGAAGCGCAGGAAGGATATCATAAATGTTTACATCTAAAGGCTGAAGTAATCTTTGCACAAACACTACCTGAGGGGAATTGATACGAGACCAGGGGACACCAAAAAAGGAGGTCGGCTGAGAACAGAAAATGCTTTGGGAACGGTGGAAATGGGATACATAGATCCTGAGGTAAGTTTGCACAGTTAAAAATTGAAGTCGTGATAAGAGAGACGGAATGCGGGCTTCAAGGAACACATTGATAGCCACAAATTTTGGAAGGCCGAGGCACATGCGAAGTGCTTCCCTCTCTAAAAGGACGAGAGGGCGAAGTTTATATGTAGCCGAGCCTGAAAACAACACTGATCCAAATTCTAAAATTGGCCTGACATACACTATGTAGATCATTAATAGCGCATCTCTGCGCATGCCGTACCGGTGACGACATAATCTCCGTAACATGCCCACGGCACGAGCCCCTTTCGCCGCGACATGGTCAATGTGAGGTCGCCAGGTGAGTTTGTTGTCATAAATGACCCCTAGGTATTTTAGGGATTGAACCTGCGGTATTATTTTTAACTGGCAAGTGAGAGAGACCACTATAGGAGTGAATAGAGGGAAAACAAGAGTAGCGCACTTGCCAACATTTAACTTCAGGTGTAATGCGCTCAACCAGTGCTCAAGTGTATTCAAATATGACTGCAACAGACCATACAGAGAATGTATATCCGGCGCAGCAGCAAAAAACGCAATGTCGTCCGCATAGACGTAAGTGCGTACATGGCGGTGGAGAGGAATTGAGCTTAACAGAATATTAAAGAGCACAGGAGAAAGAACAGCTCCTTGCGGTACACCTCGCGTTTGTCTATACCTCTCTGAATGAACACCATTATGGACGCAAAAGAATTCCCTGTTATGAAGAAATGCAGATATCCATGCAACTATATAATCTGGAAATTGAAGAGACTGTAGCCTATGTATCAGGATGGAGTGTTCTACACTGTCGTAAGCTTTGGCGACATCCAACGTAACCAAAGCCGCGACCAGGCGTTGACGACGAGCAAGGAGAATTCTGCTCTCAAGATCAGCATGTACATTCCATATCGAACACCGTGGCCGGAAACCGAGTTGGCACGGGCTGAGTATACTTTTGCGGTCCACAATGGCTGACACCCGAATTAGTAACAACCTTTCTATCAACTTTACCACGTTTGATGTTAAAGAAATTGGCCTAATATTATCCAATTCATAGCCTCCACCCTGATTTTTAAGTAAAGGGATCACCTTGGACAGCTTCCACTCAGAAGGTATCCAAGCGTGTTTGAGAGAGTAGTTTATTAGGTGCAATAAGGAGTTGGGAGACTCTTCAAATAGAATCTTGAGCATCTTTGTGGTAACATCATCAGGGCCAGGAGCAGCAGCTGGCAATCCCTGGACAACTTGTGAAAGCTCTGATAGATTTACTTGTGAGGCATTATCATTTGGTACGACTGGTGCAAACAACAATGGTCGCATAGGTAGTAAAGACGAGAACCGCTTTTGCAGGCCTGTGGCTATTAATTCAGCCGCCTGGATAGCTTCTACAGGTGACATAACTAATGACTGAAAACTATGAGAGGACATGAGCTGTTTCCTAGACCGTAGAAAACCGAATAGTGCACGTCGGTTGCCCGCCTTTGAAAGATAATCGGTGTTCTGAGTCATATTTTTCCTTTGCGCGAGAAACTGTGCGTTTAAAGGTGGCTGCAATAAATTTATAATCACTCCAGATATTCGGACATTGGTTATGAAGAAGCTTTTTCCATGCTGCCTTCCTCCGCCTGTAATCTCTTGTACAGTCCGCATTCCACCAGTTAGAAGAATTCCCTTTTGATGGCCTCACCAGGAACTCCGACTTTTTACAGCTTTCCTCAATAGCCAGACATATGCTTGCTGACTGGTGGACCTCGGCGATGTTAGACACTGGAGCAAGGGCAGAGCGCAACGCCGTCTGAAATCTGTCATAATTTACATGTGACCGCAACTGAGAAGACGCCGGAGTAACACGACATATGATATCAAAATGAATAGGTATATGATCACTTGAAGTGCCGCTATCAACTGTCGACCAATTCGTTACGCCAATTCCAGGACTAATGAACGTGAGATCTAAAACAGATCGAGTGTGTGAGCGAAGATAAGTGGCCGATCCTGAATTTAAGCACATCAGGTTGTGATCAGAAACCCAGTCCCAAAGGCGCTTGTCGCATGAATTAGTCCTAAAACCCCAAGACAGATGGTGAGAATTGAAGTCCCCAGCCACAAGAACTGGGTTTTTACAGTTTACGAGTAAAAAATCCAGAGGTCTAACATCCTGGACTCCATTGGGGAAATAACAATTTGCTATTGAAAATGGCGAGCACCCAGGAAGTACAAAGTCTATTGCCAAAATCTCACAGTCAGGAGACATTTGTTCAAAAGATACCACAGCCCTGTGGCAAAATTTTGAAGAGACTAAATTTAGTAAACCCCCGCCTCTTGACTGGCGGTCTAGGCGAAATGACCGGTAATTTTTTATATGAAAATGTTTGTCGGTTGAAAGCCACGTTTCTTGCAGAATTATGACATCCGGATTAAGCTGAGTAGAAAGGCAGTGTAAATCTGTGTAAGCGGAAAGAATAGAGTGACAGTTCCACTGCAGAACTCGCAACGACGCTATGATTGCGAAAGTCTAGCAGCAGCAACTGCCTGCTCCAAAATGGTATCCTTGGGTTTAGTGCCAAGCTGCTTCTTCTTTGATTTGGGCTGGGTGCCCTGAGAAGACAACGAATGAGACATGGGGGACCCACTGCGCTTAAGAAGCCGCGCATCAGGCTCCACCATCTCGGAATCATACATTATATCAACATCCCTCGAAGTACCCGAGGTAGGTACAGCGGAAGTGACAGAAGTTTGTTCCTGGGGTTGTGATGCTACTGGAATTTGAGACCGGATAAGAGGAGGGGGAATTGCTGTCGAAAGAGGTGCCAAACTAGCCTGCACGGCATGTGTAATCTGAGTCGCTAAAACATTTGTAAAGCACTCCGACACTCTTGCGACAATCTTTTCTACCATTTTAGACATCGAAGCCTCGACAGCAGCCGCAATTTCCTGGGACAGCGTTGAGTCTAACATGACACCTTGCCGAGCGGTCACACCGGCATAACCGTGGGCACGTTCTTTGACCTCTGAAATAGCGTCACGGCGCGAACAGCGTTTCCTGTCAATTATTTCCAGAATTTGAACTTCCTGAGCTCGAGAGGGACAATTTCAGTAGTTTGCAGAGTGCGCACCACCGCAAAGGCAACACTTCTCATTCTTCTCAGTGCAGGTGCTTGTTGAATGACCATCCCCCCAGTTGCAACACCTCAAGTTGGATTTGCAACCGCCAGCGCTATGTCCATAGCGCCAGCAGTTGTTACACTGCAGAGGCCGAGATGATAATGGGTCTACCCGAAAAATTAGAGGCCATGCCTTGATTTCAGAGGCGCAGGAAGTGCCGGCAAAGGTAGCAATCACTGATTCAGTGGGCATCCGCACGTTGTTTACATCCCGGCTACAGCGGTGCACAGCAACAACACCTGCAGCCGACAGAAGCTCAAGAGTCTCTGCCGGAGACAGGGAAGAGTCTACACCTCGTACAATACCTTTCGTGCACGCCAGATATGAAGGGATGAAGGAACTTACCCGAAGGGAGGCAAAGGATGAGGAGTTTAGTAAATCTCTTACACAGGTTAGGTCTGGCGATCTGCACAGAATCCCGCCGCGTCCAAACTGGCGAACCTCTGAGATTGACTCATAATGAGAAGTCGCCGACTGGAGAGCAGCCCGAAGAGCACCAGGGTTGTTCATCCTGATAGCACCACCATCCTTAGGCACCAGCGCGACAGGGATACTGCCGACACCACTGCGCAAAAAAGCTTCCAACGGTAGGAGATCAGTTGACAGAGAAGCCGACCAGAGGGAACTCCCCTGGCCGGGAGACTGGGTGGACATAGTCCGGGCTTACTGCCTTACCGCGCAAAGACGCAGAGAGAAAATGCCACAATCAGCCACCCGAAACTTAGCCGATCGTTCCCAGCAGAGCAGAGCCGTCGGGGCAGCGCGACTTCGCCGATTATTCTTTCGGTTAACCTCCCTGCCTTTCGTCTTCTTCCTCCTCCTTCTCCTAGTTCAATGTAATAATTTTCGCGCAGGTGTCGAGAAAGTATTTTATTCTGTGGTTTTGGTGAGAAAAAAAAAACATTTCCGAGTCGCCCTTATGATGTTTGCCTTCTTATGCACGAAGCCACGAGTTGCATTATGTATGTTACGCAGGGTATGTCGCTGGTCTAGTTGGTAGTTGTCGAACATCATGTAATCGCAGCGCTGGCAGACAAGGACACAGAGAGGACACACACATCAGCGCAACTGTACGTGTGTGTGTGCTCTCTCTGTGTCCTTGTCTGCCAGCGCTGCGATTCCATGATGTATGTTACGAGAGCTTGACAGTGTGCCAGCCTTTATGCATGCGCTTTGTCACTTCAAATACAGCATCAAATAAAGTCATTTCTCGGCACTGTCTCTACGGGCACGGTGCGAAGAATCGCCGCTACATTTTTCTGTGTAAACATGGTCCATTAAAAGAGCATAATTTTTTTTAATCGACTTGCAAGGACGTATATGTTAGCGGCGTGTACACCTGTGAAACCGCGTGATGCCTTGTTTCTAAGCATCTGTTCGCACTTCATGAAGGAGTTTTATAATGGCGAGGAGCTCGGGTGATTTCCAAGCCGAAGCAGTCCACGACAACGTGCATGCATTCCGGCGGTAGTTGCTGGGTAAATTTTGGATCTTAAATAACGTTGTGTACGAAAAATGCCCACAGCTGCAGAGGTTGAGCACTGACTTTAAAGCCCAGTAGATTAATCTCTCTTCGTAGTCGAAAGTTGCTGACGTCAATAATTCAGGGCTCGAAAAAACCATTCGGGGGGCCACAACATTTTGATCTCGGACATGAGGGAAAAGGCAAGGAGCGCTCCCCACTCTCTTTTCCCCTTCACACGAAGGGGCCGTCAGCACTGGGCGTTCATTTGTCATCGCCGACAAACATTGCTTTACACCCCCCTCCACTAGTGGCGCCGACCGACTGAAAGCAACGGCTAGTGTGCGACTGCGCATTATTACGAACGCGGGGGCACCTTCTTTTCCACTTCGCCGGTGGCGGCGCGCATTCAATTCAATTAAAACGAATAAGATCCCGGAGAGGGGGGACGAGAAGAAGAAAAGCCTTGACATGAAACAACTGCTGCATTCGTCTCGGCGCCTTTCATCTTGACCTTCAGTGATCATTTTTGCACCCGCGCAGTGAACAAGCACGTTCTTTGGCAGCGCAATGCCGTCATAATTAATCACCACCAAGAAAGAGAAGATAAATTCATGGCATGTCAGCTAGAAGTTCATCGTTCGGAAATGAGTGTCCAGAATTTCTTCGAAGCGCCTTGGGGCTCACGTTCCGACGAATTCCCTCCGTTTGTCCTCTGCGTAGTTGAAGATCCTTATATATATATATATATATATATATATATATATATATATATATATATATATATATATATATATATATATATATATATATATATATACACACGCACTCGAGACTCGAAAAAGGCTGGTCCTCCAGCCGAAACGTCGTGAATTAAATCCAGAAATCACTTTATATATATATATATATATATATATATATATATATATATATATATATATATATATATATATATATATATATATATATATATATATATATATATATATATATATATATATATATATATATATATATATATATATATATATATATATATATATATATATATATATATATACTGTGTCGTCAGCGGCACGTATGGTTCGCTCCAACCGAATCAAGCGCGGCGTACTGCGCAGTTGTCCGCTCCTGCTTACCTTGACTCGTCGCAGCGCGAGCCTCTACGCAACTTGTCAAACCAACGCCTCTTTGATTTCAACGCTAGCCAGATCAGCCGGTTTCGGCAAATCAAGCCATCTCCTGCTACCCTTTCTTCCTCCCCATTCTTTCGCTAGCCTTCCTGCCTGCTCAGCACGCGCAATGAGAGGGAGAGATCGCAAAATAGCTAGCGACAAACCACGGGAAACGGGCGAAGAAATTTGTCAATTTTCGCAAGGAGCATTTGGCAATCATGCCAGCAGCTCGCGTGGCGCCACATCGCGACGAGTAAGCGAACAGAAGCGTACAGACGGGTCCACCGCGGTGGCTCAGTGGTTATAGGGCGCTCGGCTACTGATCCGGAGTTTTCATGGAGGCAAAACGCCAAGGCGCCCGTTTGCTGTGCGATGTCAGTGCACGTTAAAGATCCCCAGGTGGTCGAAATTATTCCGGAGCCCTCCACTACGGCACCTCTTTCTTCTTTCACTTCCTCCTTTATCCCTTCCGTTACGGCGCGGTTCAGGTGTCCAACGATATATGAGAACGATACTGCGTCATTTCCTTTCCCCCAAAACCAATTATTATTATTATTATTATTATTATTATTATTATTATTATTATTATTATTATTATTATTATTATTATTATTATTATTATTATTATTATTATTATTATTACTACTACTACTACTAACGACGGGTGCCACTGCAAAGCGAAATGGCACGGGCGACGAAGAAACGGGCATTGGAAGGGCATGTAATGCGAAGGCACGATAGCCGACGGTCCCTTAGGGAAGCTCAGTGGATTCCGAGAGAGGGCAAGCGTAGCGGGGGGCGTCAGAGGGTGAGGTGGGAGGAGGAGATGAAGTTTGTAGGGATGAGGCGGTCGCTGCTATATATGAGGTGCCTTTGTCCTGCAGTGGATAGGCTGATGATTTTCACCTTGTCGACATTGAAAAGGTGGGGCAGCATTCACCTGCTGGCCATTGAGTATGTTATCCAGGTGGGTCCGGACCGTAAGAATGACGTGGACCAGCCAGACAGGGGCGCTCTTGAAAATGCGTGCTTTTTTGCCGTGTGGTGCAAGAGCACTCGGGAGGAGGCTCTCAAGCGGTATTGAATTTAGAGTCGCCAGTGACTCAACTCGGATTGGATTTCAGTGATGCCGCTGCCACTTTTTTCACCACGGGCGATAGCTAAAAGTCTGGAAATCTCCTCTTGTCACGCGTCTGCGGAGAACGATGGGCAAAAAACAGCGACAGCCGAATGTTCGTGGCTGCCAGTTCGGTGATTCCAACGATAATTCTGGTTCTAATTGGGCGTACACATTTTTTGAAGGAATGGAGGTCACTACATCCTTGCGACCGCACTGGTCTCTGGGCACTGCTTTGGGGCTCCTGTGGTGCTACTGGCGCTACCAACGAAGCCTTGCAGGCTATACAGGAACGCAGTACAGGACATCGCAAAGCCCACAGGTGCATTTTGCGTTTCGCCTCCATCGAAACGCGGCCGCCGCGGCGGGGTTCGAACCCGGGTACTTCAGATCAGTAGACGAGCTCCTTAACCACTAAGCCACCGCGGCGCGTAATCCTTCTGGAGTCTGATTTTTGTATCGGGGCGATTTCCCTGACAGCAACTATAGGAGGTATTCGCGTGGCGTCACGGGCGCCATTTTGGTGCTCAGCATCCAGCTTCAGCTTTGTTGGCTAAAGGAGGGGGGGGGGGGGGGGGGGGGGGGGGGGGGGATTAACCCGATTAGACACGCACTGTAGCCTTTTGCCGTGCTGCATCGACGCCAAAATGGCGACCACTACGGCTTGAGTGAATACCTCCTATACGAAACAAATCTTGCCCTGTCACTAAAACGACAGCGCCTCAAACCTGTCGCTGTGCCGTCCATATTTCCCAGAGAGCGCAAGACGGAAAGGATGATAAGCGCTTTTGGGAAGAGGGGGCCCAGACATACATGAAAATTATAGATGAAGGAAGCGAACAGTCGCCGACACCAAGGACCATATCTTTTTTTTTCATTTCTGCGGTTAGTGTATTTTATCGCTGAAAGGTAGTTGATTACAAAGTAGAAGAAAAACAACCACATGCCGCCAGTGGGATCCGAAACCAAGACCTCTGAATTGCGCGTTCGGTGCTCTACCAACTGATCTACGGCTGTGGCTGTCCAATCTGCTTTCGAGGGTATTTATGTTGCCTGTAACCCAGCCTTGAGTGTTCACCAGCGCCACCCCCGTCCATAGTTGCTTACTAGAACGTCCCGTATTTCCGCGAGTGTCCCGTAAGAACTTCATCGAGTGGTAAGGAAGGAAGCTGTGCTAGAGTCCTAGCTCTTATTCTACTATGGCATCAAGACTGCTACAATTTACATTCAGTAGACAAGAGCAGACAAGCGCTAGTCAGTCAGCTCGCAATTATTTCAGCGGGTGCAGTAAGCACGCTCGTTCGTCATTCGATGCTTTCCATTGACCTGTTTTGCCCAACTGCGCAGAAACATTTTCGTTCCCTTCGAATCTGCATTGCTCGAATCCATGACTGTACACAGATGCTCGCGTATTGGTTTGTATTTTTTGCTAGTTTCGTTATTGAGTAAATGGTCGGGATGTGAGTAGTGCCATTGTTAGTACATATTTCACCAACTGCTGTGTGTAGCAGCTGCAAATTCATATCTTAACTCGTCACTGTCTTGCGAATCGCCGTGGCTGATACAAAAGCTCGGACATACACATTTCGCGTGTGTGTACAGGCGCGCGTGTTTTATAGCGTTTTCGCCGTCTACGTTACGTGAATATTGTTGGACAGCTATATTTTCTTTAATTTTCATTGCTAGTAGTCTGAAGTGCCGCGTAGTTTCTCAACGTATTTCATGTAGTTTTTGTTCTTTAGTTTTGTCTGTTCATAAATACGTCTTTGGTCCTCGGTCGTGTAAAGTGAATTGTTCGCAATCTTTGTCTTGGGTGTTGGAGTCAAACGTTTCTAGTCCTACGCAAAATATCAACCACACAAACAAAAAATTAAAAATGACTACAGAGCTCCTCTTCCCTTATTCCCCCCCCCCCCCCCCCCCCCCCCCCAGAAATTTAGACACCATCCTTAATTTCAGCTCCCGGGGAAACCCCTGCACACACTTGCAGACATTTATCAGGAGATCGGCTTGCGTGATTGCTTCGAAATATTTTTTTCCCGCACACCGGCATATTGTAAACTTTTGTGGCCGATAGTACAAGTGCTATTTGTAAATTTTCACCCTTTTGTGTCCTGTTTACGCAATCGACATTGATCCCGGCGCCGCGGCTGGAGCAATGAATGAAGGCGGTGCCTTGATTTTATTTGTACAGAAAAGTGTTTAATAATATCTAATTATCAGGAACAAATTCTCACGTACATAGTAACTTGGATCCTGTAATGCACACTTCCCCCTTTGACAGGCGCTCTCGGCTCGTTTTACTCGTCGTCGCTATAGATGAGGCAGCGTGTTAGTAATTTTATGATATACACCAAGAGTTTCCAGGAAGCCCGCCACCAGTTTTTAAAAATTGGATTTCTCAAGTAAAGAGAAGCTCTTTGTGGCATAGTAATACCAGAGTTGGCGGAGGTAAAAAAAAAACAACAGGCAAATCGTATTAACTAGTAAAGTGATCAACTAAATTATAATAGTTCACTTTTTAACTATTACTGATAGGTGCTTGGTTGCGATTGGCGACTTGTAGCCGGCCGTTAGCAATAGCCATATTTGTTTATAAAACTTCGAAAACGCAGTTAACCTCGCCGCTGTGGATGAACAAATTCGGGTCATTTCTCGCGCCATTCGAAAGCCGCGCGCCTGCAGGGAACGCAAAGCGATGTAAATCGCGGTGCGGTGTGGGGAGCGCCGCAACGCTGGCGGGACAGAGAATGTCACGTGGCACACGTGCGTCATGGAGTGAAGCGATTTGATGGTCGTCGCAGCCTACAAACTAACGTCATCCGTGCAAAAGTACGTAAAATACACACTGCAGCTTCATATAATTGCACCTTCTGAATGCAATTATAGCGATTTCACAGAACGGCCGATTTTTTTCTTCAGTGCCCCTTTAAAGCATTCACGTCTCAAAGCTCTAACAAGGGCTATAAAAGGCGCCTTTATAGAGACCTCCGGTATAATAATGAAGTCGCTGCTAAGCCTCGGCAGCTAATTTACTCAAAGCTCTCCGCACACGAGCATTTTTTCAACCCACTCCGCAGTACGCAGGCTGGTCGCAATAGTAACAGCAGTGAGCAGGCCTGTCGAGACTGCGCATTACGACCGCAAATTATTCCTTGTGAAAACGCAAAACAGGAGGCTGGGAAAATTTCTTACACCACTGCTTTACATCCTGTTTGTTCTCGCTCACGTCTTTAGTCATATTACCGGCAGCCAGTCTTATTTGCATAGAGCTGTAAAGAGTATGATTAAAGAATATAAACTAGCACACCTTGTGCATATGTACAGCGCGTGCAGTCCGCGTCACTCTTGTGTAGAGCGCTCGAGCAGTCTGCACCACGCAGTCAAAAGTTTTATGGTTTATGGTTTATGGGGTTTAACGTCCCAAAGCGACTCAGGCTGTGAGGGACGCCGTAGTGAAGGGCTCCGGAAAATTCGACCACCTGGGGTTCTTTTACGTGCACTGACATCGCACAGCACACGGGCCTCTAGAACTTCGCCTCCATCGAAATTCGACCGCCGCGGCCGGGATCGAACCCGTGTCTTTCGGGCCGGCAGCCGAGCGCCATAACCACCACGGCGGCTTTCAGTCAAAAGTGAAATTAGAAAGCAGTCCTTGGTTTGCGGTTTGCAGTCCTTGGTTTTACAAATTTCTGCAAATGATTGCAGGTTCATGTGGCTCTACTTCCGCGCAAGCATATCCTTTCAAAGCTTGACGCTACGACGAGGTGTCGGCTTTTATGCAGTGGGAAGCACCGCTCGAGCGCTCTACAAAAGGGTGACGCAGACTGTAAATACCGTCAGCGACTGGCTTCGGGACGATTAATTCGTTAGCAGCGGAATTATCTGACAGCACAACACGAATGCACACCCCTTTGTTGTCATCCTTCAGAAGAACCAACGCATAGCAGAAAAAAAAAATGAACGCGGGGCGGCCTTGATGCCGCTCCTTATGGGCGCCGAAACCCGGGGAGCAGGGACGCAAGTGCATGTTGCGCGCAGCATTGAGCAGCTGGATGACGCATTCCTCGCATTCCTCGAATCTGGCTCACAGCGTTCTGCGTGCGTGTCGCCTGGCGCCAGCCGAGTGCAGTGGGGGAGACTGCAAGTGCACGCAGCTTCGGCGGCGCCGTTTTCAAAAGCTCCCGGGGACCAGAAAGCGAGCTGGCCAGACAAAAGGGGCGGGGACGGCCGCATGCGCAAGCGATTCTTCGCCAAGGGCAAAGACTCCCCCCCCCCCCCCCCCCCCCCCCCCCGGGCCTGCTTTCAGCGATCGGCCCCCCTTTGTGGCAACGTCTTAGGGTTGGGTCATCCGCGGAGCGTTCGCCGCACCGGCTTAAAGGGATGATGCGCGAGCCAGTGCGCAGCACAGGGCCCGAAAAAGGCATTCAGGAAGGAACTCGTATTTTGCCCGCCGCCCTGTTTGGACGCACTTTTGTGCGCCCGCCGGCGCCGAGGCGAGGAGAGAAACCTGTCGTCCCCACTGACCGTCCCCACAGCGCCCCTGCGTCAGGTTTTCGAGGTCGCTCTCCTCCGCGGGTAAAGGATTGCCAAACGTTGCCGGGCCTCCTCCTGTCACCTGTTCTTATGCAAGGTAGCACATTCGGGGTCGTTGTGCGCGCCGCCATTGTGCTCTGGGCTCGCCGGTGGGAAAGGCGCAGTCTTTTTTTTTTCTTTTTTTTACCCCCCTCCCTTTCCCACTCTTTCCTTTTATTCGGCCGGCGTCGAGTATTTAAAGAATGCGGACGGTTGTTGAACCCTGGCTCGGAACAAAGAACCTGTATGCACAGAAAGAAGGGGGGAAGGAGACCTGATTAGGTTGGGCGAACGAGTCTTGCCGGAACACAGCTCGCGCGCACGTTCCGGGAACCGCGGAAGACCCCCCCCCCCCCCCCTTCGTCGGGCAAACTGCTCGTTTCACCGAAAATTCGGCAAGCCTAGTTCTCTCATAATAAAACAGACCCTGACGAGGAAGGAGTGGCAACCGTGCGAATAAAATGAGCTAGAAAACGCTGCATTTGTTGGCGGCCATCATCACCCGGCCATATTAAAAAAAGATGGCTACGAGCCAGGGATTCTTTAAATGCGCGGCTTGCAGCACCCGGTAATAATGCCAGAGGAAAGGGGAGCGGAAGCAAGTTTTTGTGAAGCTGGAAAGTGTATGCTGCGCTGACACACCCGAAGGCGTTAAGAATGCGTGTACGAGCATTCATTGCGCGTAAATCCTGTTTTATTCGCTTCTCTTTAGACTCCTTGCGCGCTGAACTGCAAACATTAGAAATAACTTTGCCCTCTATAATCGCCTAAAGTACTGTTTTCCGCAGGTACGTGTGCTTTAGCTATTACTTATTACACAGCGAAAGAAAGCGTGTGACCGGCGAAAATCAACGAGTTTTAGAATAGGTTACGGGCTTGGGCAGGGCATGTAATGCGAAGGCAAGACAACCGCTGGTCCTGAAGGGTAACGGAGTGGATTCCAAGAGAAGGCAAGTGTAGCAGGGGGCGGCAGAAGGTAAGGTGGGTGAATGACATTAGGAAGTTTGCAGGCATAGGGTGGATGCAGCTGGCAAAGGATAGGGTTAATTGGAGAGACATGGGAGAGGCCTTTGCCCTGCAGTGGGTGTAGTAAGGCTGATGATGATGATGATGATGATGATGATAAATCTTATCGGTTATGGGGAATAGCGGGGCCGCCAGTGACCCTTGGGTTAGCGTTCTGCGCATGCTCACTTGCGTCCGCCCAGCTATCCCCCTATCCCCCTAACTGATGGAGTCACCATATTCTAAATATTTCTAATGACGTGCAGTGTAATAAGCTCAAGAAGGAAGAAGGGCAGGAAGCCAGCCGCATTCAGCTAATATATGATTTGCTGACAGCATGACCTGCTCAGCTCGGGGGTATCTTTCCTTTTTTTTTTAGCGAACAGGATTTATCCACTGTTTTTTGGTCTCGTTACAATAGAGAGTTAGCATAGCGAAGACATACTAGCGGATACGTTAACTGGATTATCGCACGCCAGCTGAGCATGTGGCAGGTGCATTCGGGACCATTGCGGTCTCCGCTAGTACGTCTCTGCTATACGCTAAACCTGTCGAATGAAAGCTAGTGCGGAAAATGCGGACAGAAACAGTCCCGAAAAGTTTCATCTGTGCAGATTCCTGGATAGAGCAAGCTCTTGATGCTCGCTTCTATTCATAGTGTGCAGGGCACGCAATTTTCCTTTCACAAAGAAGCTGCTCTACAGTGTTGCCTTAGAGGTTAATGCACTAGCTCACTCTCTGGCCGCTACTCGGTCAGTGACAGCTGTTGAACACATAAAATAGAACAGGTAAAGGGTTCGTGCGGTATGGTTTGCGAAGGGAGAGGGGGGGGGGGGTTAATGTTTTGTAGCTGCACGAGGGTTATGAGAAACGCCGTAATGGAAGGCTGCGGATTAGCGTCCTGTCACACCTCACGAAGTACATAAAATTATAACCAGCTTGAAGCCGACCAGTGTAGGACATGATAAAATTCATGCCAGGTATATAAAACCGATGGTTGACCTCATCATTGATGCGCACACTTACATTGTAAATCTAAAATACAATACTTTTGCCCTTCTTCGGGAACTAAAATTGAGTAAAGTCATACCAGTTTTTAAGAAAGGAGATAAAACACTAATGAGCAATTATCTACCAATTTTCATCCTTCCGTTTCTCAGCAAGGCTATAGAAAAATTCATTCAACGTCGACTTGTTAGCTGCCTCGATAAACCTTTGCTTTACCCGAAGCAATTTGTTTTCCTCTCTAATTATTCCACAAGCCTCGATTTAATTGCTTTCTCTGATAAAAAAGAAATTGATAAAGTCAATTACGCTCGCTCAGTTTTCACTGGCTTCACTTAGCCATCTCACTTAATTCAGCACAATATTATCTTCCTGAAACTTTCTGCACTTGGTATTAATAGTCTTGCCCTAAACCACTTCTTCGCGGTTATCTATGCAATCTTCAAATAACTTTGAACCTATTGGGGATTTTATGTGGCTCTCAAATAATTAATACAGGGGTGCCACTAGGCTCCATTCTAGGGATTTTGCCATTTCGAATTTATAATAACTATTTATCTCACTACCTTACGTTTCCTTAATGTATCGCATATGCTGTTGGTCCAAATATAGCTAGTAACTCCTCCCTTGATATGGTTACTTCCAATCTCAACCATACCCACGTGGCGTCAAAACAACGCGCCACTAATCAACCCTACAAAAACACAATTCATAATTTTCTGTTCACGCCCCGTAGCTTATCTATAGATAGTAAAAACCAAATGATCTGCAATAATTCCCAACCTATATTTCCTGCTGACAGGTGTTAGTTTTTAGGCATAGAACTCGACGTTTCATTAAAATTTCACCTTCATACTACTCTTCGCAGATATACTACTTATGACATCAGGGTTCTCTTAAAGGCCCGACATTATTTCCACTAATCAACCCTAACAACACTATACAATTATTTCACTCATCGCCACCTTAATTATTGCATCACACAATGGGGGCTCACCTATCATTCATTTAATTTATTTTTGCCTTAAAGGCCCGGGGGCATTACATAAGGGGGGAGCAAACTCAAGATTTTTGTGCCACTAAGAACAAGAACACAAAGAATAATTGGGTAAACGAAAACAACAAGAAAAAATAACAATATACAGCAGTTAAATGTTGTCGTGAGAGGTATACAGAGCAAAGTGAAATGAACGGGATCGGAAAAAAAACAAGGTGTGTGTGTGTGTATATATATATATATATATATATATATATATATATATATTATATATATATATATATATATATATGGAACACACATTGCACGGCTGCAGCACCTACAAAACCAAGTCCTGCGTATCATTACTTTCAGTCCATGCAGTGCTAATGTTTCTGCCTTTTTTTTTTCAGCAACTTAATTAATATTCTGCTCATTTCCGACCTAGCTCCTTCGTTTTCGAGTTTTACCCGACTAACCCATTCCATACAAATTTATTATAAAATTTGGTTAAACCCGACTTCTACCTAAAAATGCGCCCGAGAACTCATCTTTTTCAGACACTGCACTGAACTCAGCGGATATTTTGTGTTTATTGCAGAGGTGTGTTTTCGGTCAACAGGTTATCTTAAACTTCTTTTAACGCTTGTTACTGATGACGCGCCTAAATTTGTACGTTTGAAAAGTAAATTTTAGAAACGATAGGCGAAAACACGAGCACTGAGCAGACGTCTTATATGCATCATCATATCAAGCGCTATCCACGCTAACGACGTACTGTTCCAAGGTTCTCGTGCGTTTATATTGGCCGCTACAGGTGATGCTGAATGAATGTTTTCACACTGTACAAAGGTAGGCAGGTCTTGCACGACATCGAAGTTGAGTACAGAAGATTGGTAATGATTCGGGCGAAATAATTGTACTACCTATGGGAAAAAAAATCTTGATTGCGCATACAGTTTTCCAATGCAGCCTGCAATTTTCATGCTGTTTTTGAAATAATGAGCAAACAGTATTGCGTTTTATGCTTGCGCAAAAACCAGGGCTTGTAGTAATTCGGCTTCTGCTGCAAAAAAAAAAATGTCTCGGAAAAGCACGAATTTCGGAAGTTTTTGTTGAATTACCCTATTTGTACCCGAATTTGAGGTCGAAAATTATCGCTCGATCGCTCGATTTTTAACCCCCGAATTCTGGAAAAATTATATACACGTATAACTTGGACATTTTCGCATGTCGCTTAGTTAATGTCGTTAATCTTCACATATCGGCAAGATCTTGCTAATACCAATGTTGCTAATGTTGATAATTTCTCATAAAGAAGTAACTTCCTCCTTCCAAAAATGCGCGGCTCAGTGGCTATGGTGCTCGGCTGCTGACCCGAAAGGCGCGGGTTCGATCCCGGCCGCGGCTGTCGAATTTCGATGGAGGCGAAATTCTAGAGGCCCGTGTGCTGTGCGATGTCAGTGCACGTTAAAGAACCCCAGGTGGTCGAAATTTCCGGAGCCCTTCACTACGGCGTCCCTCATAGCCTGAGTCGCTTCAGTAAGGCTAAGAACATGACAGAAACAAGTCTTTTATAAGAAGCGCAGGTCCACCTTCATTTATGTGACCCTCTTTCTTGAAAAAGTAGTCTTCTCCGACACTTTTCTACCATTTGCCAATGTATAGAACAGGCAGAGAATCAATAAAGTTTTTGTAAATGTAAAATTGCTTAGGCAAAAGCCGGTGCCTCGGTTTTCATTTTGTTGCCTATATCATCACCCATCGAAACCAGAGCACGGATGATAGCCAGTGGTTTTGAGCCTATGTAGAGAACCTGCAGCTCTACGAATGCGAGGACGAAGACGCCCGGCTTTAATTTTTGTTTGCTCTTTCTTAACGTTCGCTGGGTTTAGAATAATAGTTTGCAGCACATGTTCAGAGTAAAAATAACCAGCGCTGTCGTCGACAAAGCAAGCGCGAAAAGAATAACACAACTGCGGACACAAAGGTTTCTATTATGAGACCGTCAGCTCTCGTGATTGCAAAAAGCGGTCGTCATGCGTTGTAACTAAGAGCAAGCTGCACCGTTTTGTCATCGTCAGAAGCCGGAACCTTCCTTTTCTTGCGTTTCATATCTATTGCCCCATTTTTTCCCCTTTTCTTCATTTGTCTATGACGCTCGTTCAGACGCATGTGTGGAGGATAAGACGTGAAAGCACGAAACAGGCGGAGCAAGCCCGCAATAAGAACAGGTAAGTTCCGGAGCTGTCATTCGAAAGTGACGCGCGCTTGGGGGAGCCATTTGGTTGCGAATCAACCAATTACCATATTTGGACGGCCAATAAAGCGACGGGCGCTCCTCAATTTTTCCGTTCCCTTAGAGGGGCTACGGACGCGTGGAAGCGCCGACCGAGAGGCCCGTGGCTAGAATTACACCGAGGTGGCAAAGCACAAGACGCCTTTCTAGCCTACCCGGTAAACTAGCCCGACCATGGAAGAGGAGGAGGAGACGTCAGCTGCCCGGGCGCTTCGAAAAGCGGCAGCATTGCGATGCGTCCCGATAAGACACGCACTTGAGTTGAATCGGCCGGAGCAAGAAGGGCGCTCTCCGCGACTGCCGCCCCCAATGTCAAAGCGCACGCTGGCGGGGCTCATTGTCGGGCGAAAACTCCGCGCATGACTTGTCGCGCAAAAAAATGCGCGCGCACACAATGGCGGCAGGTCGGGCGCCTCGAGAAATCGCGTTCCCGGTAACGGCGCACGACGCTATCGCGCGGTCCCATTTGGCCGTGGGCAAAGACCTCGCGTTCTGGGCGGTCCTGGCGCGGGCTGCGGCGTAGCCAATGAGTCAGAGAGGCAGAGGGGAAATGATTCAGTGCCGCGTTCCTGCCTTTAATGCCCGGTCTTCTTTTTCGCTTGACATGCGAAGCTCTCTTGCGCTCAATCTGATAAGGACGTCGTGTATGACGGCGCCGGTGCGCGCTTGGACCGTGGAGAAGTAGGCGAAAGGACGAACTGTCGGCGCCGCTGCCAAGCAGATCCACAAGCAGATCCAGAACGCGGGCCGCTATTCGAACCGTAGGAAGAGGCAACGCACTCGGGGCGACCTGAATAGACCCGCCCACAAAGAAATCACCTTGAGGAGGGCCCTTCCCAACGATCGTCTCCGGAGGAGCGGAAAGCTTCACCCAGCGAAAGTTGGTGCGGTTTTTATTAGATCTTTCTCCTTTATTTCTCTCTCTCTCTCTCCGGGAAGTAGTTCTGCTATACAGCAAATATTCCTCTCCAAAGTGTAAGTGAAGATAGCAATAAAGCCGAGTTGCTAAGAACTTGAAATAAGGCAGGACACCACGGTCCCTTATTGAATCAGGCGGTTCCGTTGGAAATTAATGGTCACAGCAGCTGTGTGTACTGCCCCCACCTACTTCACCCAAATGAGCGGCACAACCCCGTCGCTTTTCGCCGAGGCGTGCTTTAATGCTCCAGTTTACACCTGAGAATATGTTAATAATAATAATAATAATAATAATAATAATAATAATAATAATAATAATAATAATAATAATAATAATAATAATAATAATCGATCTATTATTATTATTATTATTATTATTATTATTATTATTATTATTATTGTTATTATTATTATTATTATTATTATTATTATTATTATTATTGCTGCTGCTGCTGCTGCTGTTGTTGTTGTTGTTGTTGTTGTTTTCAACGCAGAGAAGACAGCAGTGTAAGGACTGCACCCCACGAAGCTGCAAGCGCTGAAAAATGCCGCGTACTGGAAAGCAGGTTCTCTGGAGCCTCTCAGTAGCTAAAATCTGTGTGCACAAATGCCCTCCTGGTTAAAGTATCGGGTCCATAACCCAAGTCGGCGAACTGGGATTATATCCCAACTTCTGGCAGGAATCTCCGCTGGAGGCGTCATATCCTCTTCCGTGCTGTCTCTCTCCTCTTTTGTCCTCTTCGTGCTCCTGCCCTCCAAGATGCGAAGCATGGTGTTGCATACGGTTAGTGCACACGTGATGTCATGACTGCATAGGTGTCTAGTGGGCCCAAGAACTTACTTTCGCCACAAGTAAAAATGAAGGTGTCAAACGAAACTGGCTCATTCGTAAGCTTTAGTCCTTGGGTTCGAAAAAGTAAACCGTGATCAAACAACCTCACACCCATTTCCACATCAGCACTCAGACGGCAAGCAAACTCGTGCCGGCTTTCCTTTCCCGCATACTCTACGAGAGACGCCAATAACACTGCGGTCCTCGGCGGTTCGCCTGACAGGAAGGGCTCAGGTCGCAGGCCTAAGTTCGTTCCCCCCTCCTCCACCCCCCTTTTTTTCTTTCTAAGATGGAAAATACAGACCCACTGGCCACCCACTCGCAAACATTCAGCGTGTGTAAACGGCGGAACAGCTGCCGGCTGCCGTTCGCTCCGCGCGCGGGCTCGCTGCACGGGGGAGAGCACGAGACGGGAGGGCCGTCGTGCGGTCGGCCCGCTACGCGTGGCGAGCTGGCCAGGCCGGGGCAGGTATGACGCTTGGCGCTCGTATCTGCGCATCGAATGGGCGGCCAAACGGCGCCGAATGAGGCCGCCCCCGGCGCCCTTGCTGGGCGGCTGTTGCGTTACGGCGCGCGCGCGTGTGTCCCGACCACTGCGGCACCTTGTAGACAGGCGGATCCGCGGCCATCGCGGGATGTAGTATACGAGCGCTGATGGGAGGGGGCGGCGGCCAACGATTCACTCTTTGGGTCAAGATGAGCAGCTGCGGCCAGCCCCCCGCGGCGCGCGCGTCCGTTTTCGTTCGAGCTCCGGGTGAATTTAACGCGCCCGCGGGCCCTCTGCCGCCCACTAATCATTGTCACGGCGCCGCGCTCCAGGAGCGCGCGGCGGTTGGCACGTGCCTGGCGCGGGCATGCGCGCGCATCTGTTTGCCTAATGGCCCTGCGGCCAGGTAGGCCGGAGCGGTGCGCGGACCCCGGTGGCAGGGATACCTCCTGCGGAGAAGGCAGATTCTTCGTTATGGCCAAGAAATACGGCTCCAAATGGCGCTCCCCTCCCTTTCTCGCGATGCTTTACTCGAGCATGTCACGCTAGAATGTGCACTCGTGGAAAGTGCCGCTCTTCCGCCGATGCTTTCCCCCTACGTTGTACCGTTCCGGGGCACCGCCGAACAACACATGCGCGGACATCACTGGCTGGCTGTATACGCTAGCTACGTACATATGTAGGCCTGAAAACCTGGCTCGCTTGCCAGGAGACGCCGTGGAAGGTGTCAGCTTAGCGGTAGGACTGAGAAGGAGGATCACTTGCTGCGGTTACAAAGAGAAAAATGACGAAGTTACTAGAGTGCTGGCTTCTCTGAGACTTCAAAGGCGGTCACTACTGGCAGCACTAAACGGTGGCATACCATCTGCATTCGTTCAGTCACGTGCTCGTGTGAGATATATATTTTTTTCCTCTGGTACCTGAAGGCTAACATACTTGCTCAGAGCTCGGAGGGTGAGGTTGCTTTTACAGTGAGTGAGTAGTCTTTATAAGCAATTATAATATATATAAAGCTATTCCACCTGTTAATGTTCGCTTTCTTTTTTCATCGTAATGCAAGGTTAAGCTCGGCGCTGAATTTTTGCGCAGCTCCGTTCAGCAAATCCACCCCATGCGGTTTTCTTCCTCTCCTTATTATTTTTTTTTGCGTGATTACAGGGATATTGAGAACTTATGCTTGAACGCTAAGATTTCTGCTTCAAGAGCAATGCATTTAGAAAGTTTGATGAAAACGTTCATCACCGCCATCAGCCTGACTACGTTCACTGAAGGACAAAGACTTCTCCCATTGACCTCCAGTTAAGCCTTATTACAAGTATATTACTCACTCCTGGTCAATATTTCAAAGTTGCTGTCTAAGACGAAGAAAATTCGACTGTCCCGTTATTTTTGCATTTTTTTAGATTAGAAATGCGTTACAAGTGCAGTAGCTCGCGACGCCGAGGAGATGAGTCAATGGCGCCCGAATCAACGTTAATGTTAGTTCCATTAACGTTGGCCCGAATCAGGTAGTGCGCGCCCGCGGGGCCCAAGCCTCCGGACGCAATAATAGGCAGCCAAACCACGGCAGCCAAAAACCATATTGTGCGAATCTAAAACCATTCAGTGCGAATCGCTCTCCCGTCACACTATCACACTATTGTTGGCATAAAAAGCATATGCTCGTTCAATGAAGACGCAATGAAGAAAATACAGTAATTTGTTTGCAAAATCACAAAAGACAGAAAACACGTTGCTCTTCGGTATATCCCTGCCTATAGTATGAAGTATATACGCTAAGAACATTAGAGCAACTTTTCTTGCAGCTTGTCAGCATGCTTATCAGCGACCATCGGCCACTTATTTGGACATCCGCTGTTAACATTAAGCCAAATAAACGACAAAGATTTCTTTTTAATGCCCCCGTTGGACTATATAGGGAAACCCCGCATAGCCAGCGTGACGAGCTCCGTGTAGTAGGCTAGACTTATTTAGGCTTCTCCACAGAGTAACTTGAACCATCAAAATTCGGAGGCATGTTTTACAGAGTAAACAGCTGTCAGTGCGGAGCGTGAGGCAATGGCACAGTTCCGGAACTCGGCTGCGGAGTAAGCTATATAGCAGAGCAGAATATCCGTCAGCTAAAGTTTTCTTGTTGCTCCACTATTTCATAATTCTTTGCTCAAGTTTTTAGCGCCTTGTGTTCCCTTTCTATCTTCGCGTAAGCTTTACGACAACAACAATACCTCGACAAGATTCGGATTCTCCTGCTTGTATAGCGAGCCTATACAAGCGACGCCTCACACCAACGTTACTGACGCATTACCGGCACCATGCTGGCACATAGGACAGATGGTAAAGGGCTTGCTTTATTTTATACTTTGCCGCGCTCCGACCCCCATGTCGAAGGCTCCCAAACCCAGAGTCTTAACCGCTCTCCGATACAGTCGAGTGCTTAAAGCGCACGCATTTTGGCACCGTTATGCGCACCGGCGCCAGAAGACGAAATCGCGGGTGCACTCGAAAGCAGAGGAAGCAGTGAGTGTGTGATGGACAAGGTAAGGCCTGGGTGCACGACCTTGTCAAACTCGCGCAGCCTTCAACGGCAGCGCACTCACGGAGTCTTCAGCGAGGGGCGGCGCATGGAGTCTTAAATTATGCCCCGTCAATGCGCGCACGGTTAGCGCACACAAAGGCTTGCAGCTAAGTGACAAAGGCGTCCGGATTCCTGTCCCAGCGACGCAGCGTCTTTGTCGCCGTCCCCCATGGGTTGATTTCTTCGAGTCCGGATCTAGCGCTCCGCATTCACCGCGGGCGGGAAAACCGCGTCCGCGGCGCCGAGCGCAAACGAATCTCCGCGTGCACCCAGTTTCGCACGCACGACTCCTTCGCACGTCATAAAAGGCATCCCACAGGCTCCATGACGTCGTTCGCGGCCGATCCCCGCCACGGGGAAAGGACTGCAAACCGTACCAAATTGGATTTGGGGCCACAAAGCCACTCGCGAGGTTACCGCGCGGGCCGCATGGGCGACGAACCGCGGGGAACGCTGTTTTACAACCGAACAAAACTCGTAAACTTTAATTTCGCCCAATTGACGCGAGGCGCACGTAAATCTCGCGACGTTGGGCGGGCGGCGTTGTTCAGCGCGCCGCACCGGGGGCGTTGCTCGGGGCGGACAACAAAGGGGCGAGGCCCGACATGATCGGCGCTCGACGACCGCTGCTCCTCGCGCACGGCCACGGACCGGCTCGAGATGAATAGCGGGTACCTTTATGACGTGCTCCCCGGCGGCATTATGCACGTGACCCGGTGCTTGTTGCGGTGTTCCGGCACTCGCAAGGTTGAACTCCGCGGCTACGGTGGCTGGTACCGAGGCTGAATGCCGCCGCATCCCCGCCACAGGGCGCTGCGGACGCAATCAGGGAACCATACGCTCCGTCCCGCGGCAACG
The DNA here is from genome assembly GCF_052857255.1 of Amblyomma americanum. Taxonomy (NCBI): domain Eukaryota; kingdom Metazoa; phylum Arthropoda; class Arachnida; order Ixodida; family Ixodidae; genus Amblyomma; species Amblyomma americanum. Next base: position 112,038,770 of record NC_135497.1, on the reverse strand, counting down.
GCTTTCTTCTTCTGTCTACCTGCAACGCGCTAAATCACGTTCCTTGACGCCTCCCAGCGAGGCTGGCTGCGTTTTGCCTTCACTGGCAGATGTGCGCGCGTCATTTCCAAGGCAACCTGTCGCGGCCGGCGCTCGCATGCGCAGGTCACTTGCCGCATGCGTGGAGCGTTTGCGGTGGCACGCAGCTGCTCATGCCTGCAAAGGAACACGCATGCATTAGAACTTCCATGTGCAAACGGAAATAGTGCGGCAAAGCTGTGCAGCGGCGATCATCCGCTTGAACAGCTTTCTTAAATTCCCTGCATGTCATAAGGCAGCGGCAAAAGATAGGGAGGACGTGCCGCCTGGAAGGGCCAGCACGGCAAGAGTATTCCTCGTTGACATCCTATAGGGGCATGCATGGTATACTGCGCTGTGCATGTGGTGCTGGTATGCAGTCCTACCAGTGAAAATTTGGTTACAGGAAAGAGGCATTTTCGTTCCTTGGGGGATCATAATGTTTGCTTTGTAAAAAACACGGAGACAGTGGAACACGTATTCCTCGAATGTTGGGATGCGGTCTTCTACCGGAACGTTTTGCAGTGGACGCTGAGAAAAGATTTGGCTTTGACACCACGTGGTATTCGGTACCTCACACTTGTAAATGAGGACGTCCAGTATGACCTTGCCATGTTGCAGTGTCTTCATAACGCTTGCCGAAGCAGGGGTCGTATTCTATAAGCTGTCCATTTTCCGTCGTCTATTTCGCGTCCATTCGGTATTCTGTCCGTGGTCACTTAGATATACTCGCGGCTTTCAAGCCTTTGGGGCAAGCGACCCGGCCATTGGGTGGTTGGCGATCGGACCTTACCATTGGCTGTAATTGGATGTAATATGCATCCAGTGGTGAAGTGCCTTGCAGCGCTCTGTTATCAGCAGGCCAGCAGACCTGACCACTGGTTGCCATTGGCTGCGATATGCAGCTAATGGTGATGTCCTGTCGCGAACCACCCAATGGCCAGATCGCTTGTCCCAAACGCTTGAAAGCCGCGAGTATACCAAGTGACCACTGACAGAGGACCGAATCGACACGAAATGGGCAACGGAAAATGGACAGCTTATAGAATACGGCCCCAGGATGACTTTTAGGCATTGTGACTAGGACGCAAGATCTTTGTGCAGTTACTATGTTGAATGTGTATGTAAATAGAGAGAAGTGAGGCAGCAAATGTGTGATGATGCTGTCCTAGGTATGCTGCACAAACTGGTTCAAATGAAAGTTCATTAGACGCGATTGTCTGTCAGTAAACATGACAACAACGCTGTTTTATCTATACAAGACCCCCCCCCCCCCCCCTATGCTGAGTCAGGCAATGAGGAAAAAAAAGTGGTGCTAATAGGCGCCTCACATAAATGTCAGCAAGCAGTAGAAGCTAGCTAGTCACCTTGTAGCAAACGCTACTAAAATTTGTTTTTCTTCAGAGCTATAAGTTTTCAGTAGTAATTTAATTTTCGAACGACGCATAATGACTGCTTCTTACTTATACTGTGTGCTTTGAGAAAGGCACCTTATGCTTAGGTCGAGTTCGCCGTTCGCTTCAAACACCTGTGAAGTATCACTGGCAACCAAGCCATCACCTCTCAAAGATGACAAAGATTAAAGTATTAATTAACAACAGAAACAGCCCTGTATGCAGCGTTCATCCATGCAAGTAAAAGGACTAACACGTAACACCGTTTAGATCACCCCAATCAGTTCTTTTTTTTTTTTGCGGCGGAAAAAGTCCTCTGCAACAATCAGACAGACAGAACTGTCACTTGACATCCTTCCCCCAGCCTGTCAAACTGTGCGAAAGAGAGTCGGCTACGGCGTATATTACTTCCAACGTGATATCTTCACGTCGGAATTCTTCAAGAATTAGGTGCTACATAGAAAATATTAGCTGCTAAATTCTTTTGCATTTGCCATACAGGGTAAATAAAATGAAATTCAAATAAGCTACATCCGTTCTTCGAATCTGTAAGTTAAGCATGCAACAGCAGTCACTCTGGACAAAATTGTTCCTTAGGCCATATAGCGCATGAAGATCATCGTGTAAAACACACATAGATTCACTTCACAAGCATACCTAATTCTGTTATGGCCGACAGCTAAACACTAAAAAAGACTAGAAAACCGCACCCTAAGCCTAAGCCTGTACTCTAAGCACAAAGCACACAAATGACACTAACTTCAGAATGTAATCCTAAAGAGGGACGATTAGTCCGTGCGGAGAATGTGCCCACGGTCCCCCTGTAGTTTGTATTTGAGTGACAAATGGACTGTCTTTTAAGGACTAATACTTGAGGAAACGCAGTTAACCCCCTCGGACTAACCCTTGTGCCATTTTTAGTTATTTCTGGCATGGAGTATGCGTCTTCAATTCGCCCCCAGTTTTTCATTGAGCCTGTAAGTTATTCTGTCACAGTTGTACCCGTGTCACGCCATGGAGCAAAATTAACAGTATCTCTTTCTGAGCTAGTTGGTGTAACATTGTGTAACAAAAGTAAAAACAGCGCTAATTCTTACACAAACCACATAAAAAGACCAGACAGGACGGGCGCTGACTCCAACTATGTTTATTGAAAGCCACATGTTGCATACATGTAGCCCTAAGAAGATCAACGCATGCGCGTTTCTTACATGATAAGAAAAAAAAACAAAAAATACACACACCCAGACAAAAAACATTCAATATCGCGTATTTTTTAGCAATCTATGCTCACTTTCTCGTAGGGAGATACAAGTGGCGCTGACGCACATGCCACCTCTCTCTTTGATAAAAATAGGCTTCTGCCAGTTCACGAGCTAATCTATCTTTGCTTCTAGAAATAATTTTAATCTCGCCAAGTGGTCGTCCACAGTTTTTTTTTTTTATCAATGCAAGAGCGGCAATGGACGGGTAGTTTTTCGGATGAATCTGATGCGTTCCCTAATGACCTTTTGTATTCACCAGCACACTCGTTTACGCAGCGTCCAGTCTGACCGACGTACACCTTGCCACATGTAAGGGGGATCTCGTAGACCACTCCCGTGGCACACCTTACGTAGGGCTTCGAGCGCTTCTATCCACACCAAGATGTAGCTTTGGCACCGCTGCTAACCTTGGGGCACATCTTGGCCAGTTTGCAGGGGGCGGCGAAGACCATGGGGACTCCGTACTTATTGCCAACTCGTTTTAAATTGTGGGACACCTGGTTAATATACGGTTTGGCTTCGCCGAAATCTTTCCGGTGTTGCCTCCTTGGCTTACCCTTAAGTTTCTGCAGCCGTGCCTCGGTCACGGTAGCCAAGACATGGTCAGGGAACCCTGCGTTACGCAGTCTATTCACCTCACAATGGAAGCTCACCCGCATCATGCGAAAGCACGACTTTATGAGTGCTGATTCCATAGAAAGGGTGGCAATAGTCCTCTTAACAGTTTTTTATTGAGCCGAATCAAACGGTAAAAAATCTTTCTTGGCCATAGGAAAGTAGCGCCAGCAAACACTTCCGTCCCCCAGCTTAACGTTAAGGTCCAAAAACTGGAGGCAGTCCTGTTCAGGAAGCTCAAATGTGAAAGAGAGCCCCTTCCCATGTTGTGCGAACATTTCTAAAATTTTCATGGCAGTCTCCTCATAGCGGCCTGTGTCATGCCTCTTTAAAATCAATAAAAAATCGTCGACATATCTAAAAATCTTTTGGACAGTTCCACCGTGAGTTAGTGATGCCAAAATGTTGTCAATGGATGCGAGAAAAATGTTACATAAAACTGGCGCGACACATGAACCGATGCAAATGTCCTGGCGTCGTATAGAACCGCCGGTTGTCAAGCTGGATGAAGGTGGACTTAATATAAAACTCTAAAAGAGACATGAAAGTGTCGACGCTCACCCCTGCCTTGTTTTGAAATGCAATAGTGCCGCTTGCTTCTATATATTGTCGAACAGCAATGAACAGGTCGCTGTGGGGTACACAGTAAAAAAATATCTACAACATCTATAGAGAAGGCGTAACCAATCTGTTTTTCCCTATCCAACACGCCGGCTACATCGAAAGAATTTTTCGTGGATAAGGGGTCGGAAACGTGCAAATCCTTCAGGTGCTTGAGCAAAAAGCGGCTGATGTGTTGTTGCCAAGTACCTTTCTCACTAACTATGGCCCTAAACGGTGCCTCTGGTTTATGGGTCTTAACCGCAAAGAAGATTGACAAGTCATTCACAGAAGAGTTCGAAACAGCTCTTTCCAGGCTCTGCAGCTCCAGGGATTTGCACTGGGCAACAGCCTTGCCTTTTATCCTGGTGGCGCGGACGGTTTGATTTCCACAAAGTTCTTCAAACTGTCTACGCCGTCGAAAACGCACCTCTCTTCTTTTTCTTTTCCTGCTTTTCTTGCGACGCGGCGATTAAAAGCCAACAGCTCGTGTTCCGGTACGGAAGGCTCAAAGCTGTACTTTGGACCTTTTGCCAAGACGTCCGCGATGTCTTTTGGCACATTCAAGTTGCCTAGAACCACAGGTCCGCTCTTGTTCTTATCCTCCTTGGGATTCTTTATACCGGTGTGTAGGGTCTTATTCAGTACGCACCTCCATAATGCCTCCGTAGTCTGGGCCGCTTGTCTTCTTAGGGACTGCAGCTTCTTCTTAGCTATCCACTCCACGTCTTCACTTAAGCAAACCAAAGTTTAACGAATCAGAAAGAAAAATGAAGAAAATGAAGAGAGGTGCGTTCTCGACGGCGTAAACAGTTTGGCAAGGACCACACTTCAGAAGAAACCCGCTCCGAGAGGGAAAGCCTTGACTGACAAGGTGACCGCATATTGCAAGGATAACGGCCTGACCCCGCTGCAATCGGACAAAGAAGGGAATTTTGTTCTCATGCCTTCAGGCCTTTATAACAAGAAATCTTTTCAAGCAACATCGAAGAACTTTGCGGAAATCAAACCGTCCGCCACCAGGATAAAAGGCAAGGCTGTTGCCCAGTGCAAATCCCTGGAGCTGCAGAGCCTGGAAAGAGCTGTTTCGAACTCTTCTGTGAATGACTTGTCAATCTTCTTTGCGGTTAAGACCCATAAACCAGAGGCACCGTTTAGGGCCATAGTTAGTGAGAAAGGTACTTGGCAACAACACATCAGCCACTTTTTGCTAAAGCACCTGAAGGATTTGCACGTTTCCGACCCCTTATCCACGAAAAATTCTTTCGATGTAGCCGGCGTGTTGGATAGGGAAAAACAGATTGGTTACGCCTTCTCTATAGATGTTGTAGATATTTTTTTACTGTGTACCCCACAGCGACCTGTTCATTGCTGTTCGACAATATATAGAAGCAAGCGGCACTATTGCATTTCAAAACAAGGCAGGGGTGAGCGTCGACACTTTCATGTCTCTTTTAGAGTTTTATATTAAGTCCACCTTCATCCAGCTTGACAACCGGCGGTTCTATACGACGCCAGGACATTTGCATCGGTTCATGTGTCGCGCCAGTTTTATGTAACACTTTTCTCGCATCCATTGACAACATTTTGGCATCACTAACTGACGATGGAACTGTCCTAAAGATTAATGTTGACGATTTTTGATTGATTTTAAAGAGGCATGACACAGGCCGCTATGAGGAGACTTCCATGAAAATTTTAGAAATGTTCGCACAACATGGGAAGGGGCTCTCTTTCACATTTGAACTTCTCGAACAGGACTGTCTCCAGTTTTTGGACCTTAACGTTAAGCTGGGGGACGGAAGTGTTTGCTGGCGCTACCTTCCTATGGCCAAGAAAGATTTTTTACCGTTTGATTCGGCTCAATAAAAAACTGTTAAGAGGACTATTGCCACCCTTTCTATGGAATCAGCACTCATAAAGTCGTGCTTTCGCATGATGCGGGTGAGCTTCCATTGTGAGGTGAATAGACTGCGTAACGCAGGGTTCCCTGACCATGTCTTGGCTACCGTGACCGAGGCACGGCTGCAGAAACTTAAGGGTAAGCCAAGGAGGCAACACCGGAAAGATTTCGGCGAAGCCAAACCGTATATTAACCAGGTGTCCCACAATTTAAAACGAGTTGGCAATAAGTACGGAGTCCCCATGGTCTTCGCCGCCCCCTGCAAACTGGCCAAGATGTGCCCCAAGGTTAGCAGCGGTGCCAAAGCTACATCTTGGTGTGGATAGAAGCGCTCGAAGCCCTACGTAAGGTGTGCCACGGGAGTGGTCTACGAGATCCCCCTTACATGTGGCAAGGTGTACGTCGGTCAGACTGGACGCTGCGTAAACGAGTGTGCTGGTGAATACAAAAGGTCATTAGGGAACGCATCAGATTCATCCGAAAAACTACCCGTCCATTGCCGCTCTTGCATTGATAAAAAAAAAAAACTGTGGACGACCACTTGGCGAGATTAAAATTATTTCTAGAAGCAAAGATAGATTAGCTCGTGAACTGGCAGAAGCCTATTTTTATCAAAGAGAGAGGTGGCATGTGCGTCAGCGCCACTTGTATCTCCCTACGAGAAAGTGAGCATAGATTGCTAAAAAATACGCGATATTGAATGTTTTTTGTCTGGGTGTGTGTATTTTTTGTTTTTTTTTTCTTATCATGTAAGAAACGCGCATGCGTTGATCTTCTTAGGGCTACATGTATGCAACATGTGGCTTTCAATAAACATAGTTGGAGTCAGCGCCCGTCCTGTCTGGTCTTTTTATGTGGTTTGTGTAAGAATTAGCGCTGTTTATACTTTTTGTCACACAGAGCAAATTAAAGTGTGCGATTCAACTTGCTTTCAAAGTGCAACGAGAGAATCAGGAAAAGAAAAGTACGGTAACATTCTTCCCGCGAGAAATAAGAAAAGTTTAACCGTAAGATGAGAAAAGTGAAAGGGTAAAGCTTTCACTCAGACATATGTATGTTATGGCTGTGTTTCCGAATTAAACTATGTAGTCCCGCGACGCTTGCCTCACAAATACGTTGGACTAAAGTACCGTAACTGTTATCGCGGAATTTCTTTTCGTGCAACAGTGAAACTACGCGAAAAAAGTTAATTTTCGAAAATTGTGGCATCACCCGCCGCGGTGGCTCAGTGGTTAGGGCGCTCGCCTACTGATCCGGAGTTCCCGGGTTCGAACCCGACCGCGGCGGCTGCGTTTTCATGGAGGCAAAACGCTAAGGCGCCCGTGTACTGTGCGATGTCAGTGCATGTTAAAGATCCCCAGGTGGTCGAAATTATTCCGGAGCCCTCCACTACGGCACCTCTTCCTTTCTTCTTTCACTCCCTCCTTTATCCCTTCCCTTAGGGCGCCGCTCAGGTGTCCAACGATATATGAGACAGATACTGCGCCATTTCATTTCCCCAAAAACCAATTATTAATTATTATATTAAAACTGTGGCATCAAGTATTTCTTTGCAGCTCGCTGGTTTTTCACTTCAAAGTATTCATTGTTTACGTCTGGAGGAATTATAGTTATCCCCTGACTGATTATTCGACAGAAAAAAAAAAACTGGCAGTGGCTTAGCTCAGCTATGCCAGAATATACGTAGCGAGAGCTGTAGTTCTCCGCTGTTTAGGCATGTTGAGGAGTTTGTTGTTGTGACCAAAATGTTAAGCATTTCCTTTCCCCCAAAACCAATTATTATTGAAGTATTCGGCGAGACACACTGTTTATTTATTCAATTGTTTTGACAGATATAAACACTGCCCGATGATCGGTAAACACGCAGTTGTCTCAATGCTGCCTACACAGTATTTAGACTGGTTGCTTTCTCTCAGATACACAAGGTCAATCCTTCCGGTCCAGGTTCCGGAGCACCCAGGTTCGAACCCGACCGCGGCGGCTGCGTTTCGATGGAGGCGAAACGCTTAGGCTCCCGTGCGCTGTGTGATGTCAGTACATGTTAAAGATCCCCAGGTGGTCGAAATTTTTCCGGAGCTCTCCACTATGACACCTCTTTCTTCCTTTCGTCTCTCAGTCCCTCCTTTATCCCTTCCTTACGGCGCGGTTCAGGTGTCCGCCGATATGTGAGACAGATACTGCGCCATTTCCTTTCCCGAAAAACTAATTATTATTATTAAGGAAATGGCGCAGTATCTGTCTCATACATGGTTGGACACCTGAACCGCGCCGTAAGGGAAGGGATAAAGGAGGGAGGGAAAGAAGAAAGGAAGAAAGAGGGGCCGTAGTGCAGGGCTCCGGAATAATTTCGACCACCTGTGGATCTTTAACGTGCAATGACATCGCACAGCACACAGGCGCCTTAGCGTTTTCCCTCCATAAAAACGCCGCCGCCGTGGTCGGGTTCGAACCCGACCGAGGCGGCTGCGTTTTTATGGAGGTGAAACGCTAAGGCGCCCGTGTGCTGTGCGATGTCAGTGCACATTAAAGATCCCCAGGTGGTCGAAGTTATTCTGGAGGCCTCCACTACGGCACCTCTTTCTTCCTTTCTTCTTTCAGTCCCTCCTTTATCCCTTCCCTTACGACGCGGTTCAGGTGTCCAACGATATATGAGACAGATACTGCGCCATTTCCTTTCCCCCAAGAAAACCAATTATTATTATGAATGAATGAAGGAATGAACCTTTCCTTTCCACATAACTCCTCCTACTCATTTTTTGTCATATGCGTTTACAGCGGCAACTGTTAATTGCAAGGCGTCCGTACCGGCCGCGGCGGCTCAGTGGTTACAGCTAGAGTCACTAAATAAAGTCTTTATTTAGTGACTCTAGTTACAGCGTTCGACTGCTGAGCTTGAGGATCCGGTTTCGAATCGCGTTCGTGGCGGCAGCGTTTTGATGGAGGCGAAACACAAAATGCACTTGCGTGCTGTGCGATATCAGAGTACGTTAAAGATCCTTCGTTGGACAAAATTAATCCAGAGCCCTCCACTAAGGCACTTCTTTCACTCCCTGCTTCATTCCTTCCCTCAGGGCGCAGTTGAGGAGCGTAACGAGAGTGAGAGCTACTGCATCTTTCCTTTCCTCATAACCAAATTTCATTTTCCAAGTGTCTGGCGATCTCGTCGTCCGGCATGCCGACCCTGCGTGCGTCGCATTTATGCATTAATTTGACGTTAGGACTGGTTGAATAAATGCGCTAAGTTTCTTCACTGTTCTGTTTTTCATTTTTAGTGCTTCTCTTTATATACACACACCATGTGGCCTTCTAGAACATCAAATCAGGAGAAGATGCTCAACAACAACATTGTGGGCGCGATTGAGAAGGTAAGCGCGGGCTTCGTCATGTGTGCAATCGCGAAGCTCAACAAGAACGGCAGCGATGAATGACACCTCCGCTGCCGCTGAAATCCGCAACATCGGTGACGGTCGCTTGTCAATTTTTTTCTGATGTGAGTGTGCTTTACTCTTCACTTGCATGTGGAAACCGACCAATGTGAGCATGTTAGACTGGGTGTAAAAAAGAAGCAATTGTGAAGAAATAGCAGATGCATGAAGGAAGAGCAATTGAAAAAATCGGAGGAAACACTTAAGCTCCGCCTCGAGTGTGTGACGCTGTAGCGTAATGGTTGAATTTCCATATACGCAGAAGGTCCTTCTCTACAATCATAGTTCCCAACGGTGGGCCTTGTTGCGACCCAGGTCGCTCTTCGCGAGCGACCAATCACTAACTGCCACCTGCCGCTCTTTGCTCACTGTCCGGTGGGCAGGTTGTGATGACGCGGTAAGGTCACGTGACCTAGGTGGCCCACATGCCTCCCAGGTTGCTCTCTGGGGACCACCTGCCAGATTCATGTTCGTAATTTTTCGCTCACAATTGCCGATGCCGACAACGCCGACACCAGATTTTTCTGGTGAGCGGGGCCTTTAACACTATCGCGTTAAAAAGAAAATGCGAGAAATAACGGAGAACAATGTTTCACATCTCCATTGACAGCTTGAGGACAGGTGAGTGAGGATATATAAGTCGTTCTGTTGCCTCGTTCCTCTGACATGCCCACATGGTGCAAATAACTTGCCCCGAATGGCATTACTTCCAATCTTTGAAACTGAAACCTATTTGTTTTCTGTTGATTATTTTTGTCCAAGCGTGCGCACTGGAACTACATATAAGTCCCTTGTTCCGGTTCCTCTGGCCGCTTCGTAGAATGCTAGTCAGCATTCCATCATCGTATTTCGGTAGCACACTGAAATAAAATCACAAGTTCAAGGCAAGAGACAGAGCACTTCAAGGCGCCGTGCCCAATGCCCGAAAAAATAGTCAGAGGAGCGAGCCATGTCGCGGGCAAACCCGCTGTATTGGGCGGGCGTCAAAGGTGACATCCCCATACACTTATACAGTTCGGAACGGAGTTGGAGGCGCTCGTCGCAGTCCTGACAAACCGCGTGCTGGTGAAGACCCCACGTCAAGAGCTCGCCTGGCCGGCGATCACAGAGAAATTTTCGGGACTGGATCAGGACGGGGGCTTTGTTGGACACGAACGAGGAGAGAAGGGAACACGCCACTATGGAATAATCTGTGGACCAGTTGGAATGATGCGCACATGCTTGGCATGCCGCTGGCAAGGCAGGCGGCGTCGACAATAAGATACATGAAAGCCACGCTAGAAACTGAGAAAAGATGCATCGCTATTATGACACCACGATGGCAAAATCCGTCTGCATAAAAGTGGCGGACTTGATACCAAGCTCACTGTTTTGCCAAATATTATTTGCTGCGTTCGCTATAGTTGATAAAAAAAATCCCATTTGCGACATGAAGGATGCTAAATTCGTCTGAAACAAAGAAATCACTATTAGGTGTAGCAAGCACAGCCTTAGAAAAAGCTTCGAGTTTGGTTTGTATACAATTGCGTACTCAGTGCCTTAAACGGCTAATGTATAGCTGCTGCATGAGCACCGCGTAATAGGCGAGAACGTGTGAGACGAGCAGGCACAGACGTCCGTGGTGTAAGTTCACTATTCTTTACGTGAAGGTTCACCCATCTTTGGAAGTTTTTCTCTCAAACTTTGGGGCATATGTAGCCTGCGAGAAACCTGCGCTGCGCAGGAGTGTTTCCGACTAAACCTTTCTGTGGGGAAAAGGATGAAGAAGGGAGTGAAAGAAGCGAGAGAGAAAAAGGCGCCCTAATGGAAGGCTCAATTTCTACCAGCTGGAGTTTTTTAACGTACGCTGACATAGCACAGCGCACGGGCGTCTTTTGCGTTTTGCCTGCGTCATTGGCCTCAGCAGCCGCCGCGGCGCCGACAACCGCTCGTAATCCTCCAGAAGTCAGGCGTGGTGCCCCGACTGCTTTTCGCCAGCAAACCACGCCGGACTCGATGGGACACTCACGCGCGGGCTTGAACCAATGTTACTGTAGGCTTGAATAGCATGGGAAGTCGGGCCATTCAACCGTGACCGCTTCACAACAGCGACAGGCAGGGCATATATATATATATATATATATATATATATATATATATATATATATATATATATATATATATATATATATATATATATATATATATATATATATATATATATATATATATATATATTATTTTTATGTATTTTTAATGTGTTGTGCTTATCAGTGGGATAATATTACTTAGATTAATAAATTGCTTAAAGAAAATTACTTATAAAGCAGCAGAAAAAAGAACCATGCCGCCGGTGGGATACGAACACACGACATCCGAATATCGTGTCCGGTGCTCTTACCAACTGAGCTACGGCGACGGCTGTCCAATGTGCTGCTCTCGTGGGTATTTATGTTTATTTTGGTGTACGCTAGAGTCACTAAATAAAGACTTAGAGTACCGTCACTGCAGCACGGCATGTTAATTTTTAGACCCATCGATCTGCTCTGCCTGTCTAACTCGTTGATCATGATTTGCAGTTCACCTCCTGAGTGACTCAGCAAGGCAATGTCATCAGCAAATCTCAGATTATTTAGGTATTCTCCATTTATTCTTATTCCCAACTGTTCCCAATTCAGGCCTCGAAATACCTCCTGCAAACATGCGGTGAACAGCATTGGCGAGATCGTGTCTCCTTGCCTGACGCCCTTCCTTATTAGAATTTTATTGCTGACTTTATGGAGGACTATAGTAGCTGTGCAGTTGCTATATATATCTTCCAGTATTTTGACATAAGGCTCTTCTACCCCCTGATTACGCAATGCCTGTATGGCTGCTGAGGTTTCCACTGAGTCGAATGCTAAAAATTAACATGCAGAAAACCAAGGTAATGTTCAACAGCCTAGCAAGGGAACAACAGTTCACAATTGACAGCGAGAACCTAGAAATTGTGCCGGAATACGTCTACTTAGGGCAGGTAGTGACAGCTGATCCGGATCATGAGAGGGAGATAACTAGAAGGATAACAATGGGGTGGAGCGCATATGGCAAATTCTCGCAGATCATGAGTGGCAGTTTACCGATTTCCCTCAAGAGGAAAGTGTACAACAGCTTAATCTTACCGGTACTCACCTACGGGGCAAAAACGTGGAGGCTAACGAAAAGAGTTCAGCTTAAGTTAAGGACAACGCAGCGAGCCATGGAAAGAAAAATGATAGGTGTAACGTTAAGAGATCGGAAACGGGCAGAGTGGGTGAGGGAACAAACACGGGTTAATGACATCCTAGTCGAAATCAAGAGAAAGAAATGGGCTTGGGCAGGGCATGTAATGCGAAGGCAAGATAACCGCTGGTCTTTAAGGGTAACGGAGTGGGTTCCAAGAGAAAGTAAGCGTAGCAGGGGGCGGCAGAAGGTTAGATGGGCGGAGGAGATTAAGAAGTTTGCAGGCAAAGGGTGGATGCAGCTGGCAAAGGATAGGGTTAATTGGAGAGACATGGGAGAGGCCTTTGCCCTGCAGTGGGTGTAATAAGGCTGATGATGATGATGATGATGATGATGATGATGATGATGACTGCAGCACGGCGGTAAGCAGGGGCGACCATTTTGTTGTTTATCATTGTTGCCAGATTGCCGCTTCGGCGACCTCGCCGCTAACTTTGGCCCGGCAATTTTGTAAACAACGCTGTTAGCCACCCTGCGCTGCGGCGGGGATCGCAGCCGTACGGCATGGAAAGCGGAAATCGCATGAAGCGTTTTCCATCATTCTGCGAGTTTAAACAGCCAACAACGCAGCAAAACGGCATCCTCGTATGCTCTTGTGCAGCTGAAATGCTGCGAGGCGCGGAATCCCTGGTCACTGAGTCGGTCACCGGCAGCACTCGCAGCGTCGCATCACTAGGACTACCACAGTTGCCCGACTGAAAACGCATAAGCCACAAAATGGCAGCCCCCATGAACCGTCGCAGTGTAAACAAATATCACGTGATGCAAACTGACCAATGATCGTGGCGGCGGCACAGAACAATAGGAGAAAAGAGTGCCGGTACTCTAAGTCTTTATTTAGTGACTCTAGTGTACGCGAATCTTGAGAGTGTTCACCAGCGCCACCCTCGACCATAGCGGCGGACGTAGCACGTCCTGTAATACCGCGAGCGTGACGTGGAACGTCATCTAACGGCGAGAGCCCTCTTAAGCAACCTGTGGCATCAAGACTGCCAGAACCGAGACCCTCGTTAAGCTATTAGCAGACAAGGTAAAGCAAATGAGGGGCCCGTTAGACAAACTTATGAAGGGAGCCAACAGTCACCGAAACCAAGGTGCATAGGGGAACATTATTTTTTATTATCTTTTTTAATGTGTTGTGCTTATCAGTGGGATAATATTACTTAGATTAATAAATTGCTTAAAGAAAATTACTTATAAAGTGCTTATAAGTAATTTTCTTTAAGCAATTTATATATATATATATATATATATATATATATATATATATATATATATATATATATATATATATATATATATATATATATATATATATATATATATATATATGTGTGTGTGTGTGTGTGTGTGTGTGTGTGTGTGTGTGTGTGTGTGTGTGTGTGTGTGTGTGTGTGTGTGTGTGTGTGTGTGTGTGTGTGTGTGTGAAGAAATTCATTATACATGCATGGTTTCCACACCCCTTTCGCGATGTCATGCACCGTGTGCACCTGAGCTCCAACTCGCCTTGATACTAGTCCAGGTCTAAGCGCACTTTGACAGCAATAAGGAGCGCCCATATGTCTTCATAAGAGCACGCTGCGTGTGCACTCATGGACGCAAGTGTTAGGAATGACAATGTGGGAAAACCCAGTCAGCCGGGTTCCACAGGATGGAGTCATGCGTGCGCGACCCTCATGCTTACGGGGTTTTCAGTTAACTCATTTGCTAGATCGCGCACGATTACTGCATGGTACCCCCCAAACTTTTTTCGACGACTGTACATAGACTGCATACATGTCCAAGACGACAGGTCATCCACGTTATGCATGCGAGCTTGGAAGAAGAGGAAGGAGTCGTAGAGACGAGGGTAACCTTGGTAGAATGCGTGAGGTCCTATGGCAGCTCTGGTGAGAAGAGCGGAGCACATTGTCGCGGCAGTGCAACTCCTCATCCTCAACTATATGAGAAGGGCACGCCTGTCTTTTTGGCGCAACCGTCACGGCACGGTCACGCCGACGCTGGCTTCGCTTGGCTTCGGCAGGGCACATATGATCATGCAAGTGACGTCGCAAAAGCGTTGCGCGTCCTGATCAAAGCTTCTCCCTCCGCTCACTGTGCGTTATGGCACTGCGATTGGCATAGAAACCTCCAGAGCAGGTTCCTTGCCCTGCGAAAACACCATGTTTTGCCCCGGTACATCATCTTGATAAAAATACAACCGCAATACACGAACAGGATACCAGCTGCAAAATATACAGTCATTTCGCCAATTGAGACGTTTGCAGGGTGTGCACACCCAAACACACACGCGCAGGTGCGCATGTGTGTTATTCTAATGCACGCAAATGAATCCCCCTGGGTAGAGTAGATTTGAGATAAGGTAGCTAGTATAATTACTCGTTACCACCGGCCTGAACGCTGTCACACGGCTATACAAAGGAAAGATGCACAACGTCATAGAAACTTCGCAGTTGAAGAAGCACTCGTACTGGCCCGAGCTTGTTTACTAAAGCCACAGGGCGGGAAGGCGGTGGTCCCGGGTTCACGCTCCGGACCAGGACAAATTTTTCTCCAATTGTGAACTGCCTGATAAGGATGTATAGCTTTTCTCTGCAGTGTGGCTGCATTCAGGTTGACGCTAAAGAATATAATTACTCCCTGAGAGAGTGGTATAAAAGCGTACAGTAGCACAAGATACCAGCATTATGGACACCATAATCGTTAAGCATCCACTTACACACATATCGATCTGTCATTGAAGCACTGGTTACCATGCTCCGTGTACAATGCTAGCAAACTTTCTGAGATGCGTCTGCAGCTAAAGCAGTCCATAAAGGAAGCCAAAGAGTACTATCATAATGTATCACTTAAAAACCTTTTTCTATCATCCCTAGCAAAGTTTTGGCGGCACTTGAGGCCAAAAAAGAATCCAGTAATAAACCATTGTGTCAATGGAATAACTGTAACCGACCATTCATTAATCGCAGATTCCTTCAACATGCTTTTCTGCTCAGTGTTCACGGATGGTAACGGTAGAAGGCCAAATTTCGAATTGTATAAACACGTCCCTCCGATCGATGATGTAACTATATCCGAGGAAGGTGTTTTCTCGCTCCTGCTAAAATTTGATCGAAAAAATCGTCGGGTACAGATGACATATCTAATGCGTTCCTTGTCAGATATGCTGAATGGTGCTCAAAATACTTGTGCGTGTTGTTTAATGAAACATTATTGTGAGCAGACATCCCAAGAGAAGACCGTACCTATACCCAAATCAGTAAACAATTCACTTCTTGGTTCCTACAGGCCAATTTCATTACTATCCTCCTGTGCCAAAACACTCGAGCATATTATCTTTAAGCATATCTCGACTTTTCTTAAAAATAATAGCATAACTGATTGCAGGCGACATGGCTTCCGCAAAGGGTTATCCACAAAAACGCAATTACTGGAAACTATTCATGATTTCGCCACAGTTTTAGATAAGCAAGGTCAAATTGATATCATATATCTAGATCTTGAAAATGCTTTCGATAGTGTGTACCACCAGAAGCTACATTTAAAAACGCTTCAACTTTTTCATACAGCACTAATAGCCGGCATGTATCCTTCGTAGAAACTTACAAATACCGGGCGTTGTAATCGGAGCAAATCTTATTAAGCGGAATGACCATATTACTTATATTCAAAAGAAAGCAATGTGTAAGCTAATTTTTTTCAGAAGGTTCTGGCGACAATCCACACATGAAAAAAAGCTAATAGCCTATGAGATGTTCATTAGGCCAATCCTGGTATACGCAGCAGTCGTTTGGGATCCGTACACACAAGCCAACATAACCAACCTTGAAAATGTTCAAAGAAAATCAGTTCGGTTAATTTATAATTTATATACCTGGAAAACATCACCGAACCTTCTTTTAGACAGAGAAAACCTAGAGACACTGCAGGAAAGAAGACGCCGTAAAGGACTAAAATGCATGCCCTTAATCTGCCATGCATTGTGAATTGAAATTATATATAGAGCAGTACATCCAAGAGGTCTGTTGAAGCCCAACACGATCACATTATCCC
This sequence comes from Amblyomma americanum, assembly GCF_052857255.1. NCBI lineage: Eukaryota > Metazoa > Arthropoda > Arachnida > Ixodida > Ixodidae > Amblyomma > Amblyomma americanum. Next base: position 112,022,218 of record NC_135497.1, on the reverse strand, counting down.
AAGAGACTAAAAGGCTTTACTTGCTGGACTGATGGTTTCAAAAATTATTTATCCCCACGAACCGTTCGAGAATGGAATAGTCTGAGCTACGTTGCCATGTAATGTCTTTTTTGAATATGCTTAAAGATAATTTTTTGTGACAAACTTGGTTCTTCCTTGTTTTTGGTCGCATCGGTGGCTGAGTGGTTATGGCACTCGGCTGCTGGCCCGAAAGACGCGGGTTCGATCCCGGCCACGGCGGTTGAATTTCGACGGAGGCGAAATCCTAGAGGCCCGTGTACTGTGCGATGTCAGTGCACGTTAAACAACCCCAGGTGGTCGCAATTCCCGGAGACCTTCACTACGGCGTCCCTCATAGCCTGAGTCGCTTTGGGACGTTAAACCCCATAAACCAACCAACCATCCTTGTTTTTGCTTGTCAACGTGCATTTTATGTGGTACCCACTCCTGCCAAGGGCCTTTGTTCAAAGGCTGGCAGTATAACTTAAATAAATAAATAAATAAATAAATAAATAAATAAATAAATAAATAAATAAATAAATAAATAAAAATAAATAAATATGTTTACACCTCAAGTGATTTCAACATGTACGAACGTATACGTCGCTTCGTGCGCATGCTGGTCGCATCATATGCAGTCAGTATCCGCTGGCGGTCATGAATGAACACGCCGTTCATTTACCTGACATCCAATTTATTTCGCAAAATTATTTTATGGCACCGCCGTGAATAACCACGATCGAACGTCAGCTGTCTCTGTACTTCGGTAAAGTGAGTGCACAAGTGAGTGAGTTCCCCATTCTCCTGAAGACTGCACAACTTGGGTGGACTCGTGAAGCGCCCCGTTTCTATATATATAGAGTGCCTTTGTGTGCACCTGCAATGTCGTGTCGCGTGAATTCGCACACATAGAAAAAAAATGGTTTCCCCCTCTTTTTTCAAAACACACGGGCGTACAGAAGTATGCGCGACCGCCGCATTTTCGCCTTGCTGTATACACTTTCCTGAAGTTTATGTTTTCCATGGTCATCCCTCTAAGCGCACGATTTTCATGATATCCTCCGCCAGTAAGGTGTCCTCTTACAGGAATGGAATTCTACAAGCCGTTGGGGTGGGGTGCTATCCAGACCTCACCAAAGAAAGAACAAGCAGCGCACTGCTTCCCTCTCTACGAAAGAAAACAACAGGGAAAAGAAGAAAAGCGACGGCCCACAAAGTCGACTATTCGAGCGCACCTGTGGACGTGTGGGCTAACCATTGTGGCACAGGCGCCCATCTCAGATAGCAGTGTTTCAGGTGGATAGCTCGAGGGCGAGGGCTGCATCAGGCGTGCAAGCGAATAGTGCGCGCCTATGCACGTACGCACATAAGCGCGCTTTTTGTGCCCCACCATGCAGATTCGCGAAACGCAGGTGCACGGCCTCGGCCAGACGGAGGATAGGGAGGGTTGGTGGCGAACAATACGCATGCAGCAGCGTGCACCCTGCACGCACCGCCAAAACCACCACCACCGCGCGCATGGGCGAGCGGGTGCGTTTCTGGAGCGATCGCGGACACAATGGCCGCGAGGTGGGGGAGGAAGTAAAGCACAAAAGGCGGGTCCGCGCTCGACATATCTCAAGGGAGGAGGAGGAGCAGCACTTTCTTCTCTTTCTCTCTCTCTTCGCTGCTAGCGTCACAATTACTTTTTTCTTCTTCTTTTATCGTCAGGATGTATACACATGCATGGCTGCATTCGTTTGCAAGCTGGTACAAGCTCATCCAAAGTGCGGCTTCATCGCGGGCTGCGCTGCCGCACTTGGTTGCCACTCAGAGACGTAGGTCAACGGAGCAACAAAGCAAATAAAGTGTTTTCGCTTTCGCAGGCCAAGTGCAGTCCCGAGAAAACTTGCCTCGCGAACGGCTTCTTCCGGATGGCGGTGACGACATTTATACCACCGGCTCGGGCTTCGGACCCCTTTGTAAAACTACTTTATGTACTTCGATACTCTGCACGGCAGCACACAAAGTACGGACAGTGGTTTGCAGTTCGTGTTCCAGAAAGGTGTGCTTCGCTGAGGAAGAAAGGGCAAAGGCAGCGCTGGGTTAGGGGGGGGGGGGGGCTAAGGGGGCTGCAGCCCAGGGCCTCACCTCGGACAGTAGGAGAAGGGGGCCCATTTATTCTAACCTGCTTAGTATATGGAACCATGGGCAACGGAGCTTCGAGCTTTGGCGCTAGTGACAGACAGACGCGGCACGCGTCTATGAAAGGAAGTTGATCGCGAGCTGCGATTCAGCCCCGAGCCGCCGGTTAAGCTTGCATAAGCCCGCCCGCTGAGGAGCTCCCGGGGAACGCACCACTCTCGGCCAGCCAGGGACCATCCAGGCAGCGTGCGCCAGCTATCGGTATGGCCACCGTTGAACACCTGCGGTCGCGTCGGACTGACGAAGTGCCCGGTGCGGTGAACGATTAGCATCCATTCATGCGAAAATACCCGGTCGGAAGCATCACAATGTGGTATGTCTAAACGAAAGGCGAAGTTAGAAAGAGAAGAGCGTGAAAAGAAGCTACCAAATATGCCAAAGTACCTACTGAATGCAGCTTCCGTGGAACAGCATGATCGCTCTACCTAGAGTCCGTGTGAAACTCCCAATAGTGCCGACTGTGCTTCTGTGGAGGGCTTGCCAACTCCATCACCGCGGTTTCCTGGCAAGCAGCAAGGTTTGGCTCATCTTGGTTGTCTGGATCGTGTGAAAACGGTGCCAACCTCTGTCGTCCATATTTCTGAGCAACCGACGCTAACCGAGCCCTGTCCTGTTCCTGAGTCAGCATCGTCTATGCTACTCGGCCGGGCCCGTGTGTCCAGTTCGCCACTCCCGATTTCTACTACTGCTGACCAACAGGTGCCAAACCTCCCCGATTAACCTCCTTCTACTGACGAGCGTCAGGAACAACACTCCAAGAACCGACTTCCTTGTTTCATGTTAGTTTGGCTTCAGATAATCATGTTCCCACCCACAAAGTGTGCGTCGAGAGGACGAATGAGACGGCTTCTCGTTGCGGCAACAAAGAAGTACAAGACCCTCGCAGCAAAAGGTACGTTGCGAGATTCTCCGAAGTGGACCTGCTAAGTGGCCGGACGTTATTACTGACAGCTTTCGGAGTGTATGCCTTGAGAAAGGGCTATTGTATTTTCCAAATCGGGCAGAAAATTTTCCGTCTTCCGAAAGGCAATACAAAACTCAGAAACGGTATATGTCACCTCATCTTTTGTGCGAAAGGCTGTAAATGGGGAGGCGTACGAGCGGCACTGGTTAATGTACTCGGAGTCCAAAGGTTCCGTTTACTGTTTCATGTGCAAACTATTTTCGATTTCAAGCAACCCCAGTGCTTCCACCACGCACGGCTTTTGTGAGTGGAAAAGAGCAGAAGAAAAGGTTTGCGCACATGAAAATAGCATCGAGCACCGGAACTGCGTGGCAGCACGGCTCGCCCGCTCTAACTCGAGCAGCACAATTGACAAGGAGCCGGTTAAGCATCTTGTCACTGAGACCACTTACTGAACAGAGGTGTTGAAGCGCGTAGTCGTTGCAGTTAAGCTTCTAGCTGAGCGAAACCTAGCGTTTAGGGCCAGTGACGAGATTTTTGGTTCACCGAGAAATGGCAATTATATGGGAGTGCTTTAGGCCATTGCCAAGTTTGATCCCTTTCTAGAGGAGCACATCAAACGCTACGGGAACAAAGGAAAAGGTTACCCATCGTATCTGTCAAAAACCATTTGTGATGAATTTATCGAGCATATGGCAAAGACTGTCAAGGAACGTCTCGTTGACGAAGTGAAACGCGCAAACTACTTCTCTAATTGTTGATTCGACTCCAGACCTTACTCACGTTGATCAGCTGTCAGTTGTTTTACTATACTGTTTATATGGGAGAGTGTACTAACGCTTTCTTGGATTTGTTCCAATCGAATCGCATACCGGCTTGTATCTTTTCGATACCGTGATGCTCCTCTTGACGACCAACGGCATCTCATTTGATGATTGTAGGGGCCAAGCATATGATAATGCGAGTAATATGTCAGGAAAATACAAAGGACTGCAAGCTCAAATCAAACACCTGAACGAATTGGCAGTCTGCGTCCCGTGTGCTGGTCATTCATGAACTGAACTTAGTTGGCGCGTGTAGCGTTGACAGTTGCCTTGAGGCAGTCAAATTTTTCACTGTAATTCAGAGACTGTATGTGTTCTTTGCTGCCTCACCTAAGCGATGGAGGTATCTTTTGGACAGCATGGGCGGAACTGGCCAGCAGCTTGTTTTGAAAAGTCTCTCTGAGACCAGGTGGTCAAGACACGCTGAATCATGTAAGGCCATTCTGAAAATTTTCAATGCAATCTTGTGTTGCCTTGAACCTATACCAAAGAATGAGGAAGAAAACGGGGACACTAGGAACGAAGCGCACTCTCTCTTCAAGAAAATGACAAAACTAGAGACTGCATTCATGACGATTTTCTGGAGTGAAATCTTGGAGCGCTTTGACAAAACGAGCGTAGCACTTCAGAAACCAGGCTTAGACATTTCAACTGCTGTAGACCTGTTGAGCTCTCTAGAAGGCTTTGTTAATTCTTTGCGACCTCTCTTTGATACCTTCGAAGAGAGAGCACGCACGCTAAGTACCAATCAATGTTATCAGGATGAGGGCAAACGCATCGTTTTGAGTAAGCACCCGGACGGAAAAAGCGATCGTGCGCTACAAGGTAGAAAAAAGTTTATCGTAGATACCTACAATGTTGTACTTGACAGTCTAGGCTCTGCTTTGCGAGTGCGAAAGGCTGCCTACACTGTACTCTGCGAAAGGTTCGGATTGTTAAAATTGCTGACAGAAGTTGGGAGCCTCTCCGGCACAGCAGGCTGAGAAGTTAGTGGAAACCTATACAAAAATGATTTGGAGCCAGCATTTTCCGCTGAAATCGTTCAGTTTGCGAACTTTCTGTACAAATCTGTGTGCCAGGACACGAGTCCCCTGGGTATAATGAAGTTGCTGCACGAAAGAAAGCTTATTGATGTGTTTCCGAACCTTTCTATTGTTTTGCGAATGTATTTAAGCCTACCCGTGGCAAACTGTAAGACCGAACGATCGTTTTCCAAGTTGTAGCTGATAAAAAATCGCCTTCGTTCAAGCCTCCTTGACGACAAAGTGAACTCGCTTGCTATCATGTCCATTGAAAGTGACCTCCTCCGCGATCTATCCTTCGAACAGACTATATCTGATTTCGCCAAAGCGAAGGCGCGAAAGATACCATTTTAAAAGAGGATTGTTTGCGCTGTACATGCATGAATAGGCCCAATAAGTTCGTTGTGTCGCCTCCCAGCCTCCACGTTGCCAATGAAACGCTGAGCAGTGTAATTCAAGATATGCAAATCTTCGTTGTTCGTCTCTTGTTTGCTCTTCTTGTGATGTTTAGCGTGCTTATAAAGATGTTGTTGTTGTGTTGGGTTTCATGGCACATAAGCAGCTAAGGCTATCATGCGCCACTGTATTTTTGTTGTTTTTGATGGTGTCACGTTTATTTGGTGTCGTCCTTGCTTGTCTTACCTTTAACAAAAATATTTTCAAATAATGTTTTGTAATTACAGTTGGCAATTTTCGTCAGTATTCTAGTGCATTTTTATGGTGTTTGTATTGCCTTAAGTATTCTATATATCTATTGCATATTTATAGAGTAACGTGTATAAC